>NW_010312662.1:60161-75892 GCF_000700745.2 Antrostomus carolinensis
TGCTATATGGTCCAAAGTATGTGTTTAATCTTGCCAAGTGACCCAGAATAGAAACAATATTAATGTGTCACACATATAGCCCTGCATGTTATTAATAAAATGTTACTAATAAAAAATTCCAATGAGTCAATCAAGCTAACACTAGGATGGGCTGTTACTAGTTTCTAGACAAAACTATGGAAATTATTACGTGTGATTTGTTTGGTAAAGAATTATGGAGTATTAATATAAATAAAAATATTTTACTTCATTTCATGGAAAAAAAGGTTTTTCAGACTGATTGCATTCTGTGTTGAAATTACAAATTTGTTTTACAAATTCAGCTATTTAAGTGAACTAATTTAAATACCATTAGAATTTTGAAAGGTTTTCATTTTATAACTGTGTCACATTGTGGTTTGAAATATTAAAACCATCAAATAAGCATGACTGTCAATAGGTAATTATCTTCACATCATAGAATCATAGAATGTTATGGGTTGGAAGATTATATAGTTCCATCCCCACTGCCATGAGCAGGGATAGTAATCAAATTAAGATGGTAATTTGGCTTTGTAGAAATGCTGAAAAAGCAACAAAACATATCTTATTTGCTGATGAAATTTGAAATACTTGAATGAAATTACAGAGAGACAACAGCTGAAATTTAAGACACATCTATCACAGGGGCAGGAATGGTAATAGTAGTGTCTTAAACTCTAGGAAAATGTATCTTTAGCAATCTAAGATATTACATCTCCCATTCACTTCATCTTTCTTGTACAGATAGCAGATTGTACAGTGCAGGCTAAAAAAAAAAATGCAGGTATTTTCATTTTATACGACCCATTTCATAGCCTGGAACACTAATACAAAGACCCAGTAAAAGGTTTCTACAAGACTTTGCATCAGGCACTTCAGTTATAGACAAATTTTTGCAATCCTTTTGAAGATTCCCAGGCTAGGTTGTTCTGCCCTTTCATTAATACTGGCTCTGCCTTGCTACGTCAGTGATGAACTTTGTTATCCTACACCTACAGAAAGTTTTAGCAGCTATATGAGTTAACTGCATACCAGCTGTCCTTGATTCATAACCTACTTGTTTCATAACTTACTGGTTTTCTTTCCTGTCCATATCAAAAAAGTCATAAAGCAAAACAGTAAGTCATGATGCAAATTTCTGTATTTATTTGAAAAATATATTTATTGCTGATTCTGTCTTGTCACTTAATATATGGAGCAGGTGATGAAGGTGGAGGAAATTTAAAAAAACAAACAAACAAACAAACAAACAACAAAAGAACAACAGATAAATTCTTAGACTTTTGTTGGCATTAGTAAACAGAAAAATCTTCCTTCAAGAAAAACAAATTCCAGATTTTGAACAACAAAATGAAACTGGGAAAAGTTTTACACTATTACCTTTGAGTTTTTAGAAAGTCAAGCTTGTATAAGATTGCACAGTAGACTGTTCTGATGAATCAGCATAGCTGTATTCCTATTCTTCTTTTACTTAAATACTATATTTGCTTATAGTGACTGTTCATATTTACAACTGTCAATTTCTCTGACATCTTAGCTTCCATGTTCCATGGTGCTGGCTGTCAATACCTTCAATGCCTTCCTCTCATGCATTCAGTATCACATAGGAGCTGTGACAGTTAATCAGTATGGTTGTGATTATATGAGGGAAATAGATGAGCCATGGATTAATTGAAATATTATAACAATAACAATAATCAATATCTCCATTTTATTATGATAGATAATCTAAGATTATGTCCTTGCCTCGTTAGCCTTTGTCTGTGTTTAACTACCTTTATGGCAACTGTACAAAACCCTTACCTTGTTGTCGTGGTTTAACCTTGGTAGGCAGTTAAGCCTCACACAGCCACTCAGTCACTGCCCCACAACAGGATGGGGATGAGAATCAGAAGGGCAAGAAAACCCACGGGCTGAGAGAAAGACAATTTAATAGCAAAAGCAAAAACTACACATGCAAGTAAAACAAAATTAGGAATCCATTCACTGCTTCCCATCAGCAGGCAGGTGTTTACCTATCTCCAGGAAAGCAGGGCTCCATCACACATAATGGTTATCTGGGTAGACAAAGCCATAATTCTAAACATCCTTCTTCCCCCAGCTTTATATGCTGAGCATGATGTCATATGACATGGAATATTCCCTTGGTCAGTTGGGGTCAGCTGTCCCAGTGGTGTCCCTTCCTAGCTTTTTGTACACCCCTAGCTTAATTACTGGCAGAGCAGTATGAGGAGCAGAAAAGGCCTTGACTCTGTGAGCACTGCTCAGCATTAGCTAAAACATCCCTGTGTTTTCAACACTGTTTGGTCACAAATCCCAATCAGGACTATAGAAGCTATTGTGAAGTAAACTAACTCTATTCCAGCCAAAACCAGTACACTAGTGAATTAAAAAAAAAAAAAAAAAAAAAAAAAAAAAGAGAGAGAAAGAAACTAAGAAGGATATCACTGACTGGTTTTAAACTATTTTTTTTACTATAAAATATTTTTCTTAAGAGTACAGAGTGTTGAGATATATAATATATCCCATGGAGACAAATAGTACAGAAGATACTTTCTGTTTTCATTAGGGAAGCTCCAGTATGCTGTCTATTCATCACAGGCTTTTAATGGGAGTTTTATACTAAAGACGGGTGATTATTCCATAAATATTTCATTTTAAAAGGTATAGGTGAAATGAATCTCATCTATATTTAGTTTTAAAATATTGTCATTTTTCCAGTACTCTCATGAAAATGTCATATTAATGTAAGAAGTTGCTGAAATACTGGCTAATATAAACTAAAAAAATAGTGATAAATATTTCAGTAAATCTTGACTGACACCAATTTTTTCTTGTATTACTTCCAAAATTAGAGCACAGTAAGAGCACTGGAGACTTGATCTGAGGTGCATCTTCTTGGACTGCCTGTGTGGTCCATGGGAAACACACATCACTGATATCAAACAAAATTGCAGCAATGATAGTAACAAGTCAGGGAATAACATAGACTGACAAAGAACATAAACATTACCAACACAGTATGTCTTAAAGTGGGATTTAAAAATGCCTTCAGAAATCAGTGTAAATTCTTTAGAAGCAAGTCAGGGACCAGCTGATGACACTTCAGGTTATGCGAGTTTTGCATTTCACAGTAGCAAATGTAATTATCAACTAGCTGGTATGCAACAATGCACTGCATGATTGATATGCTGTTATACAGTACACGAATTGTGTAAAAAAATTAAAAACAAATTTTGTCTTTTCTAAAGGAACAAAAAATCTTCTAGCTCCTTTTCAGCTAAAGTCAAAGTCAAAGAATAGTAAATATAATTATTTTATGTCTTGTTATGGCAAACTCAGGATCAGGTACACAGTTGTGCTCGGTTGAATGGTATTTTTCAAACCAACAGCAGTAAACATTTCAAGCATTTCCACCTGCCTTGTGATCACAACCTATCTTGACGACTGCTTCTCATCAGTACACTACTTGTGGGTTGCCTGGAGGTAGTCCACCTAGTTATGTTCAATGGTACATTAACCTGTGAAGCATATTTGTCTAAGAGAACTTTAAAATACTCCAAGTAGTGTGCTTGAGCATTTAAAACTAGGTTGTAAGAATGCAAGATGAATCTGTTCAGGAAGCTAATCCTGAGGTCTTGAGATACTTTTCATGTAAATTATAGATATAATCTATCAGTCTATTAAATATATATTTTTTTTTTTTCTGCACTACAACTAGCAAAAAGTTTTAGAGGTTTCTCCTTACTGTTTTCTCTACTTGTTCACTTGAGTGAATTTTATCACACTTAAATTAACTTAGTTTCAAATACATCCCTATTTTCATGTGCAAATTATGTTCCCACCTTGAAGGGTGACATAATAACGTCTTTACATTTTTTGTACTTCAAACTGATTGTTTTTCTCTTTCAGTCTTGCTACTTATATCTCAGCCCCCAAGCAGCTACGCCTTTTCCCTTGCATTTGAAGGTTTATCTTGAAGACAGGTAAAAGGAAACAGCTTTTCTTTGTGAACACTCACACATTTCTACTCTGACACAAATCATATTTTAGTATTCTACTGCTTGCACAATTTAAAACCACTGGCAGCTAACTGTGATCATACCAGTCCTGAACAACTTACTCAAGCATCATTTTGATTACCTCTAATGGGAGTTCGGTTTCAAAGGGAATTTTGAATCAGGCTAAATAAATATGATATATAAGGATGAATATTATCTTAAATCCCTAGCTAAGCCAATATTCCAGGAATCTCTCTTGTACAAAATACTTTATTTTTACATATGACATTTTTTAAAAGTTAATTTATAAAAATATTGAAGTATTTTATTTATTTTTATCATTAATTTTGATTTAGAAACAACATATTGAAATTTAGTTAGATTTGGAAGCCTACAACAGATCAGTTCAACAGCTAAATAATTTTTTTCACAAGTGAATAATGTGTTTAAGCAGTATATTTTTATAAATAGCTGCCTGTATGACATTTCTGCTAGGTAGTCCCCTTGCACTCTCCTTTTAAATGTAATTGCATTTCCTTGCATGTTTGATTTGTTTTTAGTATTATTCTGATACAGCATTCGCCATTTAAATAACTAAGCATTCTTGCATTTTTCTGTAATTTTAGGCAGAAAAAAAATATTTTTTCCATAAATAGCCTTTAGATAATCTGTGAAGTACATCAGAATTATGACACTGCAGTATTATAAAGCTTACACATGTTGAACAATAATAAAAGAAAAACTGCATTAAAAAAATAATGAAAAAATGAAAATATGGGATAAGTGACATTAGAATCAGGCACGTTCCACCTTTCATGAAAAGAAATCACATTATAAAGTCATTACCAAAATAGCTTTGTGATCTAAACATGATGTACTTTGTGTTGAAGTACTACAAACCTGGAATTTAGATTTAATGTTTTTAATTGGCATCTCAGAGAAATTATAAAATCCCTTGTCAAGTTATTCAAGTTATTGTGTTTACATCATGTTCCAATCTGTAGAAAATGCCAATAACATCATCCTGTTGCAATCCAAGAAATTACATGGTGATATTAGTCTATACAAGCACATAACGAATCTAACCTCAAAGCTTTTTTTTGTGGTAGTTTGTTTCCTTTGTGTATTGCAATCACCTATGAAGGTCCATCATGCTTTTCACCTTCAAAAACTAGTTCAGACTCTGTGAATTCACCATTAAATAACTCAAATTACTGACACATTTCTGAAAGTAAAACATGGGAAAATATATCTACTGGCATTTTTCTGTTTGAAAATGCTACCTATAAGAACTGTAGCTGAAATTCATTTCCAAAATTAAGATAGTATTGACTATTGTTGTCCTTTTTGGAAATTAAATATGACATTTGGGTAGTAGACCTCCTGACTTTTTGACAGAAATAAGCAGCCTCAACATGCCTATGAAAAACACAGTGAAAGTTTAAACTCTAGAAATAAAAGTTATATTACTGGATCAACCTAAACTTTGGAATACAAACTTAGAGACTTTATTTCATCTTCACTTTACTGCATCAGCATCTTGGGAATAATAAAGATTTCTGATGACACATAACATCAGAACAATAAATAAACAAAATGCATGAGGCTACTGGAAAATAATGTTAGCAGCTCACAAATGCTAGGATGAGCAAAGTGAGAAAATAGTTTCAGTCTGATGTTGCATTCCATGCATGCAGTGTAAGAACACTTTCACATTTCTTCTGGGAATAGTATCCACAGCACTGGCTGTCATTACTGAACTTGTCATACACCACTCAAGCTTGAGTATAAATACAGAAATATCACTTTTACCTTTTTATTCCTTCTTAGGAAGGTAAATCTTTCATAGTAGACATGCAAGGATCTCCTAAAGCTGCACATGCACGTCAGAGCTACTTCTAGGAGCTAGTATTAATCTTTGTAAAATTCACAGTGCTGAACAGAAAATGTCAAATAGGAGGAGTGAAGTGATTTTCACCTTCTCTATTTTCAGATTTTATTTAAAATTCTTTATATTGTGGACGTTAAAATAGAAACATCAGGACCTATTTGCCAGAAGGATTTCTTTATCCATTCTTAGATTGAGAAGAATAAAAATAGGAAGACAAATCACACAGATAGTGAATTAACAGCATATTAGTTGCAGGTATGAAGGTGTTGGCAGCAGGAGGTTGCAGGGGTGGCCTCTGTTGGGAGAGGTGTTGGGAGAGAAAGAGTGAAGTTGAGCCTGGGAAGTGGGGAGAAGAAAGGTGTTGTTATGTTTCCCTCTGTTTCTTCCTATCCAACTATATTTTAATTGACAATAATTTTTTTTTTTCCCCAAGTCTGTTTTGCCAATGAAGGTAATTGATAAGCTGTGTCCATGTCTTTATGCCAACACATGACCTTTCCTGTCCTAGTTTTTCCCCTTGCCATGCTGAGGGAAGGAAAGATCGGTTGTTAACCAAGGCTAGCCCACCATAAACAGTTAAAATATATTTGTTTTCTTGTGTATAAAACTATACATCAGCTGTGAAATCCCTATATGTTAATCAGTAAATAACAATACACAATGAATAACTAAACTTTTTTTTATTTGCATCAAATTTACCTATCATTTATTACAATGTTATTTAAATATATTTTCTGCACTACTGAAACTTTTCCAAATGGATCTTTATTTTTTATTATCATAATAAAGATAACAATAAAACATTACAGCTTTTAATTTGTTCAACAGTTGCATTAGAAGTACGCTAGCATTTCACAAACATAAGTAGGAACAATTTTGGCCCTGTTAAATTAAGAGCAGTATTTCAGTGAAACTCATTTGAAACAAATTTTAATGAACCAAAAGGCAGGAGCATGGATTATACAAGTCACTTTAGATTTCTACATTATTCATAGAGAAAGATAACCACCTTCAAAACTGTGGTGGGTTGATACTGGTTGGATGCCAGGTGCCCACCAAAGCCACTCTATCACTCTCCCTCCTCAGCTGTGAGAAAATATAATAAAAGGCTCATGGATTAAGATAAGGACAGAGAGAGATCATTCACCAGTTACCATCATGGGCAAAACAGAATCAACTTGACAAAATTAATTTAATTTATTGCAAATCAAACCAGAGTAGGATAATAAGAAATAAAATAAAATCTTAAAAACACCTTCCCTCCACCCCTCCCTTCTTGGTTTAACTTCACTCTCAATTTCTCTATCTCCTCCCCTGGAGCTGCCCAAGAGGATGAGGAATGGAAGTTACAGTCAGTTTATCACACATTATTTCTGCCACTCCTTCCTTGTCATGGAGTGGACTCCTCACACCCTTTCCTGGATCCAGCATGGAGTCCCTCTCACAGGCAGCATCCTTCACAGACTTCTCAAACGTGAGTCCTTCCCAAGTGATACAATTCTTCATTTATTGCTTAAGCATGGGTCTATTCCATGGCATGCAGTCCTTCAGGAACAAGTTGCTCCAGCATGCATCCCCCATGGAGTCACAAGTACCACCAATAAACCTGCTCCAGCGTGGGCTCCTCTCTCCACTGGGCCACAGGTCTTGACAGGAACCTGCTTCAATGCTGGCTTCCCACTGGACCACATCCTCCTTTAGGCACATCCACCTGCTCTGGTATGGGGTCCTCCATGGGCTGCAGGTGGTCATCTGCTCCACCATGGACCTCCATGGACTGTAGGGGCACAGCCTGCCTCACCACAGTCTTAATCACAGGTTGCAGGGGAATCTCTGCTCTGGTGCCTGGAGCACCTCTTCCCCCTCCTTCTTCACTGACCTTGGTGTCTGCAGAGTTTTCTCTCACATATTCTCTCCCCTCTCTGGCTGCAAAATGTGCAAGTTTTATTTTTCCTCTTCCTCCCTTATGTTATCCCAGAGGCACTACCACCATTGCTGATTGGCTCGGCCTTGGCTAGAGGCGGGTCTGTCTTGTTGCCGGCTGGCATTGGCTGTGTTAGACATGGGGGAAGCTTCTGGCAGCTTCTCACAGAATCCATCCCTATACCCCATTGCTACCAAAGCTTGGCCATGTAAACAAAATACAGAAAGGTAATTCAACCCACTCTAAATGACTTGTATGAGACATCAATCTCCATGAAGGTAGTCAGGTGAGTCCCACTCCCCAGATGAGATTTTTCCAAAGATAAGCACTACATGAACACCAATAGTAATATTTCATGATCAATATTCTGCTAAATTCATAATTTTTGGGTAGGATACTGATAAAAATGCTACAAAATGCATCTACATTTAACAAAAGGAGACAGACTAAAATGATTATATGTATTTGTTACTCAAATAGTCCATCATAATGGATATATCTATGTGTTGGGTTTGTGGTGAGAGGGATGGCAGTTTTTTTAATGGGGGAAGGGGCTATACTGATGTCCCCTGTGAGAAGCTTCATGAAGCTCACCTGGCTCCAAGGCAGACCCTCCTCTAGCCCAGGATAAGACAATTAGCAATAGGGAAATGCCTCTTCAAATCAATACTTATGAGCAGAAGAACTGTTTTGAAAAGAAGGAGGAGGAGGAGAGAACCATGAAGAGAGACCATTTACTTGAACTAAAGGACCATCAACCTAAACCGACGAGGAAGGAGGAGGAGGGGGAAGACAGAAAACCTTAGACACCACTATCAATACACAGGAAGAGTAAGAGGAGGTAAATGACATCCCCTGAAGCCCATGGAAGTTCAACAGCAGAGCAGATACCCTATGTGTAGGCCATGGAGGACTCCATGTCAGAGCAGAAAGGTGTGCCTAAGGGTGGTTGTGACTTTGAGTGCTCTTTTGATGAGCAAAGAAACCCCCAGAGTGGAGGGGAGGAGGTGCACTGGACCAGAAACTCGTCTGCAGCCTGGTGAGTGAGATTTCCCCATCCCCATTTTGATCCACAACCCCTTTGTTGTGTTTCTCTTCTATCTCACCAGGTGGGGGCAGAGAGTGAGTACATGACCTCATGGTCTTTGCTTTTTGCAATGGATCAAAGACAAATGAAAATGTTGGAGCCGAACCCAGGACTGAGTGCACTTATGGAAAGTAGAGACATTAAAAATCTTCCTGAGCTGAAAAATTCAGGACAACAGAGCTCCTTGCAGAGTTTTCTCTGGGATACTGACATTTCCTGTATTCCCTAATTACCCTGGACAAATTAGGATAACTGGGACATCTCCTGTATTGCTCAGTTACCCTCGACAAACAAACATTGTTTGTAGTTTGTCCTCAGTATGTATAGTTTTAAAAAATAATCTGGAAAGCAAGCATATGCAAAATACTGACTGAAAACTCAGCTGTTCTAATCAAATTTACAAAAAAACTGCATGAGTATGCATTGCCATGCAAATTTAAGAGAAGGGGGGGTATGTTTAATCCAATTTTTAAACAAAACCAAGTAATATGCTACCTAAGGCATCCTATGTGAGAAACTAACATCCTTGTTCTGTGAAGGTAACTCATGCACTCATTCCTCATTTTTCCCTACCTAATTTTCAGTCATGTTGCCTCAGTTGGATCTCTGTTTCGCCCATGTACCTCTAATATATTCTTCAAGGTAACTGGCTTTCAGGTGGGGGTACTAGGGCTCAGTTCATCTCATCTTAAAATAGATAGCTAAAATAGGCCAAATTAAATGGAAGGCTAAACTGCCAACTCAGATGGGGATTTCTATACTGTAGGATGGTAGAGTTCAGTGAGGTGAATCCCACCTCTGGTGTACTATTTTTGGGGTGTTCTATAGTCTATAGAAATATATAATTACCAGTGTACATGTGTGTCTGCATGTGCAATGGAGGACTTTTTTAAATTTCATTGCTGTCCCTCTCTTTCTTAACTACAAAGATGAGAGACATTTATGTTATCAAACATGAGAAAAAATGGGCAGATATATAATCAAACTAAATAAATCCAAAAATGTAAAATTCCTTTACCTCAAAACAAAATGCTAAGGGGTAAGGTATTCAGGTACTATTTAAGTATTTATCAGCCAGATTCTCTAGAGATTTTGAACTACTTCCTTAGGTAATCCTAACTCTGATAGATGGCATACATGATTATATGAGAATATTTGGGGGTTTGTTTGATTTTATCCACATATTACATCAACTTTCAAAAGAGATAAATGGAGAGATTAAAAACTGAAACTAGGAGCCATAGTTCAACACTTTTAGCAGCCCAATGTCCTAGATAGCCATCAGAAAGACAATTTCCACTATACCTGAGCAGACTAGTACAGATCTTGATTTTGCTTATTTCAGTGTTCTAACTCATTAGAAATAATTTGTTATTTTATAAAGAACTGATTAATAGCCAAGTAATCATTTAATCGTATGCATTTAGTGTTCATGAAAAGGTGTGTATCAAAGCAATAAAAACCTTAACTTCACATATGCCCATATCCTTAGAACCGCACGCGTACAATTAAAAAAAACAGTTTAATTTTAATTGGATAATAGAATACAAGATATAACATCATGTACAATTACTGGTAACAACATAAGAACAACAGATATGAATTGGACAGGAAAGCTGCATATTATAAATTAATCAGTTGTGTTGTTTCAATGTAATTTTGAGTCTACTCATCTTTAGAAGGAAATGTCCCTTCACTATGTTTACACTGCTATCTTCCTTGCTCTTATCTCTGTCAAGATCCAATCCATCTGTGTGTTCATTTTACGTAGAAAAAGAGCACCAGCTATGGCTCTTACAGCTGAACAGGCAAACTGGGGAGATGAGAGTGTGTGTGGCGGGGGGGGGGGGGAGAAGGAGGAAAAAAAAAAAAAAAAGAGAAAGACAACATTTGTCTTAAAGATCCTGTTACCGAATGTTTTCAAAACTTTTCACAGAAACACAGTGATTATGTACTTTGTGAAGTCTTCTGCAAACTGAAGTCAATATTTTACTACAGACTTGTATGAACTCTTTGTTCTACTGCATATTCCTTCCGTAGACCATATGCATTACTAATAGCATAGGTCAGATTAGATGATAAATTTATGTGACTAAACGCTGTAAGAAAACTTTTTAAAAATATTGTTATTTAGGATGATGAAAATTGTCCATATGTATGACTACTGTTAATAATAAAATATCCTGATACTTTTTTGCCTCCTTCTAGGTAAATACAGAAAATATAAATAGATAATCTGGTGTTCTTTGACTTTATCTGAAAAAAGCATGTATTAGATATAATGTGAGAAGTATATAGTTTCTCCCGCAGAGTAACTGTGGCTCTGAAATTTTAGTTTATTTGACAAAATCTGATTTTCTTGGATGTCTGTTGATTGTGTTTGGATCATATCTAAATAGTAGTTTACAAGAAGATACAAATGACTATTGACCAATGACTGTACCTTTACAAATGACTTGGAAAAGTGTAAAACAGGCACAGATATAGTGAAAGGACACAATTTAAAGGTAGGAAATCTTCAGAACAGTGTAAAAAATGTTATTTAAAATTAGAATGTATAAAAAGCATTATTAGAAACTCTAACCAGATAGGCTACACAAACCTATCCACCAATTACTTTAGCTCAATAATATGTGCCACAATATACAACATCTCCAAACAGAATTATGACCCTATTTTGTGTATTCTTAATTATTTATCAGTTAAATAAAACAATTATTAGATTATCACTAAGAACTGTGTTAAAATACATAAAAATATTATTTTTTAACAGTATTATATATTTTAAACATCCCAAAACAAAGACAGACAATAGGTCACCTGGTTTCTTTGTTCTTCTCATAACTAGAGTTTCCACCAAACAATATAGTACGCTAATCTCGAGATTAGAGGCCATAGGAAGGAGGAACACTCCTCTTCCTCTTTTTTGATTGTTACTAATGATGAAAAAAAAAAAAAAATAAATCAGAGTCTACTGGTTCAAGAAACTGATATTTGCATATTAGCTTACATTCAGGTGGTTCTCTAGCTCTTACTGTATGACCTGGATTTCATTTTGTGTAAAACAGATATTGAGTAAAAAAACAAAACCAGTCTTGCCAGTATAGGTAGAATACAGAGAGTTTGAAGTGTGACATCTCCTTTCTCTAAGAAATTAAATGAAGTTCTCCTAGTTATTTCTTAGGCACAAAATTCCTAACAAATATGCATGCGAGTGTTGGACCACTCAGTTGCTTTATGGAAGTGATTCAAAAGAGTGGACGTGACTGGAAAGAGGTTTCATTGCCATACACAGAAAGGGTAAATCAAGTGAATTCAAGTGCTTCATGATTAAGTACCAGCTTGTGTGATTTATTTTCTTGGATTTCAATATTAAAATTAATAGCATCAATTACATTTAATTTTCATTTACTTTCATTAATTTATTGCTGAAATTAACTAACATCTACTATCTTAAAATAATAAAAATCAAAACATCCCATACCTCAAAACACTTCCGACCCCCAATCCAGCTTTTAGTCCAGTCTAGATTGTAAATCAGAAAGTATGATTTTGCCACTACTTGGAAAAATCCACAGGCTTTGTCTTTCAGAATCACAGAATTGTAGTGGTTGGAAAAGACCTTTAAGATCACCAAGTCCAACCATAAATCTAACACTACCAATTCCAACTCTAAACCATTTTCATAAGCACCTCATCTACCCATCTTTTAAATACCACCAGAGGAGGTGACTACATCACCTCCCTGGGCATCGACTCCATCACTTCCCTGATCACTGTCCAGATCATTGATAAAGAATACTTTTGTCATCCAGTCAACCCTGGTTAATATACTGACATAACGTGATATGATATGGAATATTGCATTGGCACATCCAAATGCCAGTTTTGGGTTTTCCTAAATACTATGCTTCTCCCTCCCAGTCAAACACAATGACCTTGAGCTCCAGCAGCAACTACTAACATTAGTACTTTTATCAATGTTCTTCTCATAACAAGTCTTGCACTGAAACAAAACCACAGCTATTTTTTCCACAAATAAATAATTGTCCATTGATAAACAAACACTCATTAAGAATCAAAGTAATAAATCTGTGCTTTTTCCTTGCAAGGCTCATGTTACCTAACTCGTGTTTTAGCACTAAGGAATACCAGTGTTAAAGACCTATAGTAAATATCATCTAAAGATTCATATTAATATTTGCATATTTTACTAGTCCTTGAAATAACTCATTGGTGCACATTTGATATAAAAATAACTTTTACAGAAGTAATCTTTTAATTCACACTGTGGGATTAAAATGACAAATTGAACAGTAGCTCTTTCATCTTGAAAGGCTTCTTATGGTGGAGCATCCTATGCAATCATTGAAATACCTAGAGGTCAGCTAAACCAAATCCCAAAGGCATAGGACTAGCCTAAGTAATTCAAGCTTCAAATGACTCAGAAAACATATCTGTTCAGATGTCTGTGGTCTTGTCAGACATATGTTATGATCTAAAACAAACCTGGTTAATTACCAGCCAGAAAGAGGATACTTCAACCTATGCATAAAGAAGTAGGAAACAGTATTTTATAAAAAAACCCAACAACAAACAAACAAACAAAAAACCTGTTTCTTTTCATTCCACCTCAAAAAATACAAAGCAGACAATGATTATTTTGCTCTCAGGGATTTATATAAGTGGTTCTTCTGTGGAAATAAATTTATCTTGGGGTTTGTATTTTTAAGCTGAAAGTTAATGTTATTCTAATCTTTCTGCTTCTATAGAAAGCCTGATGAATAAGGGTTTACTTACATTCATACTGACAAATAAATCTTGAATCAGCTGGAATTGGTTGGATGATGGAAAACCATACTAATGAAAAAATAATCTACTGTACGCAAAAAAAAAGGTAAATTGTTTATTTAACTAGCTATGCAGCTAGTTAAAAAGAGAACTACATAATAATTGTCTGAGAAAATTTATTATTCATGCTAAAATATTCTATCTGTTCTTTCAGAAAAGGGAATGAAAAATAGAAACATTTGTAATTTGGAGACTCTTGTGTATGGAGATCTCTAGAAAACCCAGATAACACAGCTAGTCATGGCATCTTGATCTCCTAATCACTCTGACATGACCCTACCCGAATGCACTTTAGCTCTCTCTTCTTATGTATATCAGGCAATATATGGACATGGTGCACAGTTAGATCTTATCATAAAGTGCAACTGGGATATAGCTAGTGGCACTCTTTCAAGACTATGACTTTGCATGCGTCCTAGAGTGCAGTTGGCCCAAAGTACAAACCATTATTTAGTAATTTTATAAAGTATATTGTTATAAGTAGTAGATGCCAATAACAAGCAGATAGCAAAGTTTTTTATCTCTATATGTGTTTATACATATGCACATATATATATATATGTCTTTTAATAGACCATTATTTTTAAACAACTATTGAATGCCCTAAAACAAGGGTGCATGTCTGACTAGTTTATGCTAGTACAACATTAGATACACTATCAGGAAAAAACAATATGAAGGCTCTTAAAGAGGTGGGAGATGGCTAATAGGACCCTCCAAAAATGCAAGTTCAGTGTGATAGCTTAAGCCCTGAAAGTGCATGCACAGAATGCTAATAGGCATTAGGTATAGGTATAAGCACTAATCACCCATGGTCAGTTACTTGTCACTAGTAAAGGAAATCTTAAAAACTGAGTAAAAACTGTTTTACTGGTGAGTTATGTATGCTTAGTTAGCTCTTCTTCATAGCTTATACCTAAACTGCTTTTACTTGGTTTACAAGGTTGCTTTTGCTAGTGACAAGTAACTGACCATTTGTGATTAGCAAATATAAATAAATACAAAAATAACCATAAGCAGAGTCAGCACAAGAAGACAGAACTTAACATCATAATCAGACTCTTCAATGATAAGAAGCAGAAACTCCCACATCCAACACCATGTTCTTCCCTACAAAGGACTCCATACATTCATCATAGTTTTCCTAGAACAAAACTTTTTTCAGGATCCAGACTGACATGCTAAGTGTGAACATGTTACCAAGGAGGAAGGCACAATAAAGTGTATGGATAACAATTTAAACTCTTATTATCATTGATACTTACTTTCTAGTGCCATTATTTTTTTTTTAAATCCCCTTCCTTTTCTATAATGATTGGACCTGTGATAATAATTATTATTTGATCAGACTGTTAAGGTATCACTTAGACTTTAATAGATTTTTGGTTTCATATATAAGAAATGTTGCTGTAGCCCACATATGTTGTATGAGGTGATCTGGTCCACCCCCCTGAGTACTGGTTATTAAATCTGACTGCAACAGGAAACAAGTCAAGAGAAAAAATAACTCAGAAAGCTTTAATTTACTGCTGGATAAGAAATATATTGATTTAATGGAAACAGTTTGATGAATTGTATGTAACAGAATGAAGGCAGTGAAAAGAGGTCAGTACACAAAATCATGACATTAAATAGGTGAACTGAATGTTTTTTTCTCCAACACTCAAAAATACAAATTTTTATGTCAATTGTCAAACTCTGTCATTTTTAATCCTCTAAATCAAGCAACTAGCTCACAGAAGTCAAACTTTTGCCTTTTGTCAATAAATATATTATCTTTTTTAGAAGTTTTTACTATTTCAAAATTCTCTATATTGTTCCTTTGCACCTCTGAAACTGAACTGTGTGAGCTGACACAGGCAGGATGCAGGAACAACCACAAAATCACGGATGAAATGCAAAGAATAAATTTATTTTCATTACCTCACTGTGAGGAACTGCACGATGGATTTTGTC
>NW_010312663.1:0-8576 GCF_000700745.2 Antrostomus carolinensis
GGTGAACCACTCCATGATCTTCCCCAGTACCCAGGTCAGGCTGCCAGGTCTGTAGTTCCCGGGATCCTCCTCTGGCCCTTCTTGTAGATGGGCGTCACATTGGCAAGCCTCCAGTCTTCTGGGACCTCCCCTGTTAGCCAGGACTGCTGATGAATAATGGAGAGTGGCTTGACAAGTTCCTCCGCCAGCTCCCTCAGTACTCTTGGATGGATCCCGTCTGGCCCCATAGACTTGTGAGTGGGCACAAACTGAAGCAGGAAATTACATTGAAACATAGGGAAAAGGGTTTTTTTATGGTGAGGATGGTCAAGCACTAGAGCAGGTTGCCCGGAGAGGTTGTGGAGGCTCCATCATTGAAAATATTCAAACCTGACCAGTTGCAGCCCTGAGTGGCCTGCTCTGGCGGGCCCTGTTTGAGTGGAGGGTTGGACTGGATGATCTCAAGAGGTCCCTGATGTTCACAGCCTATGTGTGGCTGTGTGGTCCTTCTCCCTTATCCCTCCCTCAGCTCCTGCTGGCCATCTGACTTGCTGGCACAGCCATGCCTAGTTCTCAGCAAGCTGGTTCAGGCGTTGCCTTTTTTCCCCCATGTAGCTCCTGGGTCTTCCCTTTATTGAGCAGTGTCAGGTGAGATGGATGCCTCACCTTCACTAAAGCACACTAAAGGGGTACATTATCTTTGGACCAAGGGAGATGGAGAGGTAGGTAAGCGAGAAAGGAGCTTCTCTTCTTTAATTGCCTGTGTGACATAAAGGCAAAGCTTGTGACTTCCAGCACTGCTCCCCCTGAGCTGCCCTATCTCATAATTTGTCCCAAATAAGATAACAAGAAGAAGCTTCAATTGTTTTTTAAATAAAATAAAAATCTTTAGCTGGTAGCAGGTCAGAGATTTCAATAACACTTCAGGCTGAGATGGCATTAGAATATATCAGCTTGTTGAGGAGAAAGATCAGTCTCGGGTAGGAAACTGTCCCTGGCTGCTGCAGCACTCGTTTGTCCAGGCAGGTTAATGATGGATGGGAACTGGCCGTGCCAGGCTGGGGTCATTGTGGGCAGTCTGTCCTGCCTGTGGACCTGGCACAGCACTGGTGGAGCTGGGACTCCATCTCGTGGGGCAGGGAACAGGATGCTGACTTAACCTCAGCACCCTCCAGCACCATCGCTGTTCCTGGAGAAGGCAGTGGCACGTCACCCGAACCATGTCTGAAATGTTCTTGTGCAGGTGTGACCATAAGGAGCACATACACATATGTACGTGTGTTACTCTTCATGTGACCTGAGAGATGTCCAACCATCCTGAGAACTGTTTCCATAAAGAGGAGAAAATTACGTTGGAAAGCTCATTTTCTATGGTGCTACTCTGTTTATTCACAAAGAGCATGTAACACTTTCCTACATCACAGGAGTAACTGAAGTGAAGGTAAGCTTTGACCTCTGACAGGCAACGATGAACCTCAGAAGTCCTCTTCCTCAGCTTTTCCATCCAAGCTTGCTTGTACAAGATGCTTTTTCTGTGTCCTCTTCCAGTTTTTCTCCCATGTTTCACAACCTTCAGAGAACTGCCCTGTACCTTGTCTGTGCCATGTTTTTGGGTGAGTTCAGGTCTTGGTATGTTGCTGTGGAATTGTGACTATTTCCATAACCTGATACTGTAAGAGGAGGCTTGGGCTTCCCACAACTAGCTGGAAAAAAGGAGTAATGAGCATGTACTGAGCTTACAGCGTGGCTTGTGTTTATTTGAAGGCATTGCTAACTCCCCTGAAATGTTCTCCTGCACTAGGCTGCAGAAGCAGCTGCCAAAAGAAATTCCCATATTTCACAGTTTCTTCCCACAGAGTGTCAGATTGTGAGTCTCTGAGAACAATAGGGAGCAAAGGAAAAAGGACAGAAAATGAGCATCCTCCTGAAACCCCAGTTTCAATGTTGGAGGAAAGACCTCAGCAGACCCCTGACTAAACTGAGGGATTTGTCCTGTTATCTTTTCTCCAGTAGCAACATCACAGCCAAGTCCTTGCACCTTAGCTGAGGCTGCACTGCTGTGTCCTCTCCTGCATCCCTTCAGTTGCAGACCCCCATGGATCCTGGTTTTGGCAGGGCTGTAGGCACCCCAAAGTGGCAGTGGCTTCCCTGGAGAGCATCCCTGGCACCTTGCACTGCCCGTGCCCTGTGCAGGCAGGAGTCCTCTTTATAGGAGGATGTGAGGAACTAATTGAACAAATAAACAGACCAAGAGAAGCAGAAATTTAAACCTGAACTTTTCACTACGTGACACTGAACAGCTCGTCACCTTGCAGGGCTTGGAGTCCAGAGGGTAACACACTTGAAAATTCATGTCAAGGTTTCAAAACATCCTGATCAGGATACACAAGAGAAATAGATCAAAAACAAGAATAAGCATTTTGAAATTGAAATTGAGTAGTTAGGCAAAATGTACCTAATCACAACTTGTTTTTCCAAAGGGAGGATGTGGCTTAAAGCCCTTGTTTTGTCATGCAACAAAGACAAGAGAGGAGACTTGGTTCTGGTCACTCCTCCTAATTGCTTCCTCTGTGACTGCAAGATGTGCACAGAGGAGGAAAAGGGAGAGGATGGGAAAAGACTGGGAGGACACAGTGTTTTCAGGATGTTGTTGATGCCCATGGCAGCTCCAAGGGAGCCATTGGTGACAGCCAGGCCCCTGCGCTGGACAGGATGCATCAGGTCTCAACTCACTGGCCCAGGTGGAAGGCAAAGCAGCAGGAGAAAGGTAGTGGGGTATGGAAGAAACAAAAGGAGGAAGAGTTCACGCATGCCAGGGCAGTTCCCTTTCAGAGGGACGAGCGGTTGGCCATCTAGTGTGCTGCCTTGAGCATCAGAAGGACATTAGAGCTTCAAAATTGCAGGCTGATGGGAGTTGGGGCCAGCGTGACACTGCTCCATGGCTCGGGGAATGCTGCTTGTCCTCCCACGGACCTCTCATCTGTTTGGTGGCCAAGCCTGCTCAGCCATGTTAGTCCTCATTAGGCTTGCTTGGCATTGGTCATCTTGGGGCAATGGATTTGCAGCCCCACACACTGGCTTACCAGGTCCTCAGCATTATCCGTGGGCTCCATGAGTTAACCCCGTTGTTCAGACTGAGCCAGTCCTTTAGCTCCCTTTCCTGTCTTCTCCTGTTGATGTTTGTACCTGGGATGTCCTGGAGCTCTCATCTACTTTTGTCAGCTGAATATGCAGGTGGCAGCTCCCCTATTTTACAGAAGCTGCTGAAATTATAGTAGTGTGGATTTTTCCTTACACCTTTGGTGAGCAAAAAGATGTCAAGTACAGAAGCACACAAAAGCCAAGACCTGGTGCAGCCGCCTTTCCCACCACGTTTTTTGGAAGAGAGCAGTTAGGGTAACAGGTCTGACTCAGCCCCATGAGGTGGTGTTCAGAGGCAGAGATTAAGAACATGTGTGAATTAAATGAGGTTCAAAGTGTTAAACAGCAGGCACTTCCCTAGTGTAAATATTTTGGCACAAAGCTTTGTCAGGGTTTTAATCTAAAGGAAACAGCGAGACTGGAACAGACACATCTTTGGGTGGTTATGGAGATACACCTGTCCCGACCTGCGGCACGAAGCGGTGAGCCCCTGCCTTGCCTGGGGGTCCCCATCGCCTTTGGCAGGCTTGGGTCCAGTTCAACAGCAGGAGCAATGCCACCGTGTCCTGTCCCCAGCACACCCTTCGCAGTGGCAGGGGGGGGGCCCAAATGGCACCATGAGCCCTGCCTGATGGTGGCCACCATGACATTCCCTTTTCTGGCATGTTTTACCTTACCCAGTATCAAAGCATGTGGCTACAAATAATGTTTTCTCCCTCCTCTTCTATTTGTCTAGTGCATTGTGAGAAGAAAATTGCAGTCTCCTTTCTTTACATTTAATTTTTCGATCTGGCACTAGAGGGCAGAAGGAAGGACAGCGAAGGGTTTGCAGCCCAGACCTGTCTCTTCTCAGCAGCTCTATGAGGGTGCAGAAATAAATCTGGCTTGAAAGGCTTCTCCCTTTGCCCATTACGAAGGCACATCAAGGATTTCTTTCATGGCCCAGCCTCTTTAGTGTTATTAAAGTTTAATATTCAATGTTGCATTTCAGAGGTAACACAATACAAAGCAACCCTACGTGCTCCTCGGCAGGCACCGTGCCGAATTGGCATCCCCGTTTGCTCGGCATGTAAAGTGGGCATTTGTGGTTTCTACAGTTTGGGAAATGACTGTGTGTGATGGAGAACTTGCTTTCTCCCTTGTGGCAAGGCTGCCTGCACACCCTTAGCATCCTTTTACTTTGAAAGCCTTGTCCCCCCAGCCCAGCGCCTGCCAGAGGAGGTTTTGCAGCTCCACAGCAGGACAGGGGGATGTACAGGCTGCGATTTGCCTGCAGATGGTGATGGAGCCAGGTAATGAGCCGGGAAATACCAGCTCTGCACAGGCTCGAGGGGTTGCTCATTAAAATCGATGCAGATAGGGGCATTTCAGTGGTGCACACAGCCGAATGAATGCCTCATCACATGTCTCTTCTCTCTGCCAGAGAAATGCTGTCTGGGAGCCACCGAGGCTGTGGCACGGAGGATTAAACCCCGTCACCATGCCCCGCTTCCCAGACCTCCTTTGTTGGGAAGAGGAAAGAGCATGTGAGCTCGGGGGGCTGAGCACCGCGTGCCCTGGCCAGGAGGCCCTGCGGCCACCGGCATGTTTGTTGCTGTCTCATAGATGTGGAGAGGTCACCACGGGAAAGCCATGATGGGTTTAATGCCACTTCTGCTCTGGGATGAGGAGAAGCAGAAACCAACTGAACCAGCTCCTTCTGCACATCCAGCCACCACTATTTGGTGGCTGAAGCGTGAGGGGCAGAAGACAGCAGATAACAACTCACTGGTTTTACACCTCTGTTGGACTAATTCAATTTATTTGTTTTCTGATTTTTTGCAACATCAATAACTAACATGCATGATATAAGTAGTTATTTAATTGACAAATAAGACTAAAAGTATTCTTCCTTTTTATTTTAAATTTGGTTAATCTCTTCAGTGTATCACTTACTAGGCTGAAACAACCCGACAGATGTGGGTAGTGGAGAGAAACTAAATTTCTTAAGTTCAAATGAAACTGCACTGAAAAGGGTTTTCACAGTCTGCTACACTCTTTGAGATTATGAATTTTATTCTGGTTTCCACAGAGGAAAAGGAATCTTTCATATGCTGACAGTAAAAAGAGCTAGTAAATAGTCCACTGGTCAAGAGACTTAATTTGTGGAACAGCTGACATTTGGTTTATTGTCTACTCATTTTGAGCTCATGCACATTTTTTCAAGAAAAGCACTATTTTTTCAAGCAAAATTTTTATTTCAACTGATCAGCATTTCCTGAGTGGAGAAAACGGCTGTCAGAACTCCTGACCACATCCTACCACAGGAGCACCGAATGCTGAGAGAAGCTGGGACCAAATCCAGCGCTCCCGTGTCTCACCACGCACTGCAGCAGCACCTGGGAAGGAGTCATGTCCTAGGGCCCAGCTGAGCTAAAGCTCTGTACAGACACACCACAAGAGTGGTCTTTTCCTGAATTATCTTGCAATGTCAGTACACTGATATTTGCATCTTGAAGCTAATTTAGCAGCTCAGGGTTGTTCATGGTTTGATGCATAGTTCTTTGTTCCTGGACTGGATGGGCCCATGCTGCTGGTCCTCAGGGGTCTCTGCAATGTCCAGCTCCTTCTCCTGGCCCTACAGGAGATGAATGGAAAGACAGTATCAAGGAAGAGGTGTGTGTTGTACTTGAACTCTTCTTTATGTTTGGGCAGCTGACAGTTCTGCGGTGAGGCCTGACTGTTGAATTAGACTTTGCTTAACTCAAAGGCTATTGTCTTTCTGAAGGAAAACCCCAGAAAGTGGTTAACAAATGATACACACTCATACATGGATTTTCAGGTGAACAAGTAATCCATTGGCTGAAATGGATTTGTTAGAGTTGTTCAGCAAGTAATGCCTGTCTTGATGGGAATTAGGATTATTTCTCAAATAACATAAAAAAGATGTTTGTCATAAATTGTGAATAAAGAGTAATTGAACAATCCAAAGCACGGTGTATGCAAGGGGCATCCAGGCTCGCACGGCTGTGTAGTGTCAGCAAAGCTTCAGGAGGCTGAATCAGTCATTGAGTGTTTTACACAGGATAATATCTGGATATCAGGAATATGTGAACATAAACAAAGAGATATGGGACAGGCATAGGAAATGCTCCTTACTCAGAGGGAACAAGACTTATTCCTTCTCCAGTGGAAATAACCAATTTCAGGCAGAAGGTGGTTGCTTTCAGTCCTGTTGGCCTTAAACTGAGCACTCTATGTTTGCTCTGTTCCCCAGCAAATGTGTGACCTATGGGTCCCGTGGACAAGGAATATCAATTTGACCTCTGATAATATTTATATATAGCGTTAAAACTACCAACTAACTCAAAATCACTCCAGGGAAACATCTAACAGCATGACCATCTCATCAGATCACTCTATGGGACAGATGCACATCCTCCTTAAAATGTGTAGAGTCCAAGAGTTACCAGGTCCTCTTACTGTTTGTCAGAATAAACCAGTGCTTGGCTGGTCATAAACTGCTCCATGAAATATTCTGGTTCATAGAACATTTTCACATTTCTGTCCTACCTTTTTCCCTCAGATGGAAGTTCTTTAGGACAGAGACTTTATTCGCTTTTCTCCCTCGTCATTATCTCAGGGGACTCCTAGTAAGGTGGAAACATGAAGGAGGATAGCACAGGCTGCTTTGATTTGTATTGCCTATGGAACTGGTAGCTCCCCAGATAATTTTGTGGCACTGTGCAAGTGTTTCACAGGAACCATGCCAAAGGGTGAGCACAGCCCTGGCTAACCAGCCCCATGTGCTAGCCTAGGGCTCTGTCTAACCCAACTGCAGCACCTCTAGCATATAAAAGCCATCATCATGGTTTGTAGTATAGCTGCACTCAACACAGCTAGAGAAATGCAAGCCTGATCATAGAATTGTTTCAGTTGGAAAAGACCTTTAAGATCATCAAGTCCAGCCACAGCCATAACTTTGCTGGGGAAAGAGGAAAAAGGAGAGTAAAGAGGATTTCGGTGAGTTTCCCTCATGTGTGATGTGATACTACAGCTCTGTTGTTCTGATCAATTTTTAGGAAGTAAGAGGAACATTTCCAGTGCTATGCACAATGGCAACTGGGAGCACAGAGTGACTGTTGTCCTGGCTGCAGCTACCCCAGGGCACTGGAGACCCTCCAGCCTGTCCCACCACCTCTCCTCCACCGTTGTGGCAGATGGTCACCTGCACACACCTGTACATGCTACCCCTCTGTCTGCCCCTTCTGCTCCCAGAGCCCACCTGTTAAAGCCTCCAATGAAAATATTCAAGTCAAAAAGGTGCTCAACTTAAATGGACTGATGAGAGTCAGGAGTCTCATCAGATGATCTCTGCCTTGCCAGCAGTCCCAGTGGTGGTACTTCCTAGTGAGGAGATGTAGGACTTGGCAGCCTGAACCAGCCTGGCCCCACCGCAGCTGACAGCTCCATCATATAGGCCTGAGGAGATGCTAAGAAACCTTCCCAGGTGTTTATCACCTTCATGCGTTTCAGAGACTGGCATGGCTGTTGGTGGAGCAGCTGGGTGCTGGTGGGCCAAATGGGCTCCACACAGTGTAGCTCAGTACTGTTATGTTGGGGGCTCCTTCTGTGAAGATGGAAAGGGGAGGAAAATCTGTATCTCTGAGCAACCGTCACTGTTTCTTTTTTTTTACAGGCTAAAGATAGACTCCATATGGGCTGTGTGCAGTGCGGTCTGACCGTACATACCATGATCTTTTTCCCTCAGCTTTTTCTCAGGCAGTAGTAGACCTATGGTGAGAGATATCCCAGTGGTGGACCTACTCTTCCAACAGCCTTGACAATGAGTACATCAGATGACTTTTCAGCCAGGTCAGGACAACAAATACACTTTTATTTTATCAACTATGCCTTACATATATGACCTGACACTGCAAATTGCTCTCACCTGTCTAGAGAGGGGATGCACAGAGGACAGGAAAGCAGGAAGGGTTTGTTTCCCACAGCACGTGGGATGGAGATATGAGAAGGTGAGGCTGGGGCCCCGCACCCCTGCCCTGTCACTCCCCAGCGCCGTGCCACAGCTGCCTGGCCAAGCACAGTCCCCCAGGTTTTTGCTCTGCACACAGCATCCCTGCATGGGAGAGGGGCCACGCTGCTGCTGAGGACCACGATATTCAGCAGGGTGGCTTGTGTCTGTCAACCACAGACCCTGCCTTACCTGTTTTAGGGGTTGCTTACCCAAAACCACATGCTCACCATGTGATGGAAGTGCAGGGCTTCCTCTGCCGGGAGGTGCAAGTAGGGATTGCTAACTCTCGTCCCAGCTTGAAAAGACAAAAGAGAGAAAGAAAGAGATCACTTTCATGTGTTTTCACTGACATTGTTTTGTTAGCTGGGCTTGTAGCACTGGTACTGTCTGGTCACAGAAAATAAACAATCCCCACCTGACTATTACTGTTTCCACTACAATT
>NW_010312663.1:8625-13434 GCF_000700745.2 Antrostomus carolinensis
ATTTCTGCAGTGGTGGAGAGAGGAAGATGGTTCCAGGGAATGACGGACACCAGGCCAGGAGTGAGACAACTTTGCTTCTGGTTTGACTTGTTTTACCTTGACATTTCTGTGCCTCAGATATGCAGCCAGCAAGCAGACCCATGGAAAGGTGCTCTCCAGCTTCTGAGTCCTGTTAAAGACTGGGGACTCAACACCCTGAAGGTTTTTGCATGTTCCAGGCATGGAAATTGGAGCAAACACTGGGTCTGAAGCAGGCAGCTGTTTCTCCCACCACTGCTGTTTGGTTTCTGTTCATGGTGCCCCCTGCTCAGTACAGAGTTGCTCTTCTGTGTGTGTGGGTGCAGGGCAGGAAGGGGAAACCTGGTCCTCAGGGAAAAACACAGGACAAACATGCAAGGCAGCAGGAAACCGCAAAATTCAAAATCCAAGCATGGAAGCTTCCTCCTCTGATCATACATAGCATGACATGGTGGTTGGTTTCTTTTAGGGTCATGGCTTACGTGTACCTGGAGACACAACAGTTCCATAACTTTGCTTTTCCCTGTGCATCTGTAGTAGATACCTGTGGTTTTGGATCTCAAAGAGCCTCTTCCAGTGGGAACCACTACTCAGCACAGGAGAGTTTCTCAGCAGCTGCATTGCAAAAGCAGCACGTTTCCTCCCGTTGCACGTCTGATGTGCATGTAAAGGTTCGTGTTCTGGAGACAGCCACCTGCACGCAGCCATTTTCCACTGCTCGTTTTCTTTTCCCCTACTTACTCAGCTGTGAATTCCCTAATGCACCAGTGGAGCTACTGCTCATTAAAACTAATCAGCTGAGCAGATGCTGAAGGAAGTAATGGGCAGGGAATAAAGACGACGTTGGTCACACATCTCCAAAAATCTCTATAACAGGCTTTTTTAGTTCACTGAGTTTTCATTCTATTCCAAATCAACATGCAAACCAGCTCCACCGGGAGGAGAGCAGTTCAACAAGGAAAGGGAACCTCAAATTATGAAGGATTTATTGCCAAATGATACAGAAGGAGCCCATCATATAAAATATTCTGCACTGAACAAAACTTGTAACACAGTAATGGATGTAAGTGCAAGTCAATCTCATCCTACTGCCACCACAGCCATAATTGGCAAAATGAAAACTCTCTCCCTGCCCATGCCCTGAATGTGTACCTGCGATACAGGAAGCTAAGAAGGATGGTCTCGCTTTCAGTAAATTGATATACGTTGCAGAGAGGAACCAAGCTCAGAAAATGGCCTACATTAAGTTAATATCCGAGCATACAAATAACTTAGGGCCAAAATTAGCCTTCAGTTGCATTAGTGTAAATGCAGCATAGCATCACTGGGTGGTGATTTCTGGACTGTAAGTGGAGGGAGGATTTGGACCTTAGAAGACTGTAACAGGAAGAAAGGAGAGTGAATCCCATTATCTGGCTTTGCAGGGGAATTGATAGCGGTTTCCACACAAGTGTGCTGCTCCAGATGGCACGCCGGTGAGAGCCCTAACACTCAGCAAAGGCACGGCTGAGGTATCAGCCTGCAATGCAGGAGCACACCGATGAGACTGGAAAAAACACAGCAACAAAAGGTGGGGAGGTAAAGCCGTGTTTGCTCAGGTCATTTTTTCTAATGATTCCAATTAAAAGTCGACATAACGGTAGGCACCTTTTGAGCATGTCAAACACACCCGCTGTTTTTCTGGCAGGGATGTACAAGGGGGATTCCTATTTCATCTGTTTACCTTGGTGATGCTGCCTGATGCTCTCTTTCATGAGATGCCCAGACAAACATATTTTCACTCCTAACAAAATTTTGCCCTTTTACTTTATAACTTTAATTTTTAATAAAAAACATGGAGTCTCTTTTGCTTGTGGTTCACATCAGCAACTTTTAAAAATGTTGTATTTCTGATCAGTATTTGATTTAGTTACAGAACAGAAAGAGTATTTGGTGAGGTTTTATCTGAATACAGCAAAAATTTCTGGTGACATTTTTATCAAACTAGCTTAAACAGCTTCAGCATTTAACTGGGTTGTTCCTCCACTAGAGGTGCTTTTGCTCTCACAGGAATGAACTTCCTCTTTCTCCCTTTTCTTGGTTCTTTGCTTTTTGCATGTTCCTGATTTTTTATTTCTCTTTGTTCTTTTTTGCATCATTTTAAATCATTTTTATCGCCAAGAACACAAATTATTCACAGAGCCGTGCAAATAGCAAGTTTTCAGTTTAGTGTCCAAGCTGGAAAAGGAAGGATGAGTGAACTACATACATGTGGAGCTGATTTGAAGCACAATATTTCATCAGGAGCTAATTTTTACCCCCTTTAAGAAATCAGCTCGGAATCAAATAAGAGCAAACATTTCATTTTGCAAGGTCATGAATCCATCTCTCCTGATTTTTTTTTTGTTGTCTGAAACACTTTGCTGGGCTTTGTTCCCCAAACTGAACTCCGTGTAGGTGAATGCAAGACTGCTGGGAGGAGAGATGATAATAGCACGGGATAAGGAAGAAGATGCTTTCTTGGAAACTGATTTCCTGGGGCTGTAAATTAGGAGTGAAACCAGACTGGTGGATTAAGGTCTGAGTGTCCTCATGCGTTTTGTGAGTTCATCCAGATTTCTATGTTGGGGATCTGTCCTTCTGTAATTAATGGGCCTGAAGCTCAAGTCTCAATGGGAAGCTTGTGAACAACCCTTCCTGGAGCCAAACTTTCATAACCCCAGGGCTCAACTCCACTCAGTCTCAGTGCTGCTAAAAGCAAATTTTTCTTTTTGTGGAGCTGCCAAGAGGAAGCACTCGGGACTGCTCAGAGAACTTAGTCTCCAATGCAGTCTTAGAAAAAAGACTTTGAATCCCCAAATGCCCAAATTCCCTGAATTCCACATGTCCTATCCTTTCTGCTTCCCATCTCCCTCTACACATTCCTTTCCCTGGCTCTTCTGGTTTCCTTCTCTTGCCCATGAGAGGCTTGTTTTACTCCCTCAAGCTTGGTGTGGATGAAGCAGCTCGTTCCCTCCTCAGCAACCAGCAGTGAGGGATGGCATGGGCCCTCTTTGCTTTTTATACGAGTAGTACATCTGTTTCACAGGTAATTATTATTCCCAATGATGCTCAAATGTACAAGGCCTTTTTTGCATATGTGCTGTAGGACTTCCTGGTGGCTTCTGCAACAGGCCACATTGAGGTCGGATGGCTGGCATGTGGATGGCTAAAGAACACAGGACCTGATTCTGATACCCTACAGAAGTTATGAACTGATCATACCATGCCTGGGCTTTTCTTCACCACCCCATTCACTGTCATATCTTGTGTCTACAGCATCTCTCTTTCTTCCATCAGCAACCGTTTTTTTCTTTTCTAAGCCTATTTCTTTCTGTTTACTTCACTCCATCATCCCCGCTTCTCTTTACATTTTATTTTTAATGTTTTGCCACCTTTTCTTTGTTTGTATTTTCAGTAACCTCAATCTTGGGGTGGGGGAGAAGGAACAAAAATAACAACAAAATCCCTTACTCTTTTCATTTTTTAGATCAAAGATGACTGAGCAACCAAGGGGGAGAATTCAGGGCAGCCTTTGATGCACAGTATTGATGTTGGCTTAGCATGAAAATCTCCTTGTGCTATATTTGGGCCAATTACCAGAGGTCCACACAATTAACCTGAGACACACTAGCCCCATGTGAAGCAATGAAATTTAAGGCCTAGGGAGGTTAATTCAAATCTTAGATGTTTCTATGATAGGAGATTACTTACCCTGTTCCTTTGTATTTGCTATGAATCTTTGTGCTGAAGATTTTGATATTCCATCGAAGTTGTGCTCCGGCGGCGCGACTCTCGCTGTGATACGTGATTGCCTGCCTGTGCTGTTGGACTTTGAGCACTGTAACTGGGTTGTTTCTACATTAGAGGTGCTTTTGCTCTCACACTTTCCAGCTTCCCATGAGAAATGCTTCCTAGACTCCTGAAATGGTGTCTGAGCTTCTGCAGCACTCTTCGCAGCACTGAAACACCATCTAACCTCTTCATCATCCTGGTTCTGTTGGATTTTTGCTTTTTATTTTTTGTACAGAGTTTCTGCTGACCAAGTTTTGGTCAAGACAAGATGTTACACAGCAGAGATGGGAATCTCTGAGACCCATGTGCAGACTGACACAGCTTTGTCTCCAATGAGTGATGGGGTTTTCTGACTCCAGCCACTCCTCAGAAAATGCAGTATTCGCTGTAGCTGTGAATATGTTAACTCTTCTGTAAATGAAAATTGCCTGTATTTCTCACCTGCCCTATAATGAAGTAGTGCCAGGCCGGGCAACCCCCGCACTACATGATCGATATGAAAGGAGGAGCTTCTCGTTTGGACAGGAACTTCTGACTGAGCTCCAAAGCAGCAAGGTGTCCTGGTTTTTAGCTGGGACAGAGCTGGGTTTCTTTTTAATAGTTAGAATAGTGCTGCATTTTGGTCTCAGCCTGGGATTTGTTATGAGAGAAACACTGATAACAAACCAGTGTTTGCATTTTTGTTGCTGGAAGTGAAGGACTTTGTGTCCTGTTAGTCTACAAGCGCAAGATCTAAGGGGGCAAGGAATATTTAAATTAAGAAGTTAAATTGGCATTTGGATATGCCAATGGGAAATTCCATATATCATGTCATGTCCAGTATATTAGTGAGGGGCTCGTCCTCTTTTGGCCTCTCTCTGACTTTCACTCGGGCTCTTGTTCTTCCGGGATTGCGGTTTCAGTTTGGGATTGTCGCTCCTCCAGGATTGTTGTCTGGGAACAGGCCAGGCTTGGTCGGGGGGTGGTGAGCAGTTGCAC
>NW_010312664.1:0-2688 GCF_000700745.2 Antrostomus carolinensis
TTAGTGTGCTTGGGGTTGTCTGTGAATCGCTGTGATGATATGATCCAAAGGAGCAGAGCTGAGTCTGTGATCTACATATCCTCAGGTCTGGTGTGAGAGGCTGACCTCATCTCGCTGGAGCTGACTATCAGCTGCATGCAGGTACATACATGGTCCCTTGTCCTCTCCTTGCCTGTGTGACATTGTCATAAGCTCTCACCACTGAGCAGTGATTTTCTGACACATCCCAGGCTATGCACAGGGTTCATTTACTGAGCAGCTCCCAGACCACTGTGTGCTTGTGGCTGGGGTCAGTGGCCTGGGAAGGTGGTGACAAGCCAAGGCACTCGAGGGAAGAGTTTCTGCACATTTATAGTGAGGACTTTGAATCTGAAGCCACAGAATTAAGGAGACAGTTTATAGGTGCTCTGTGCATTTAAATGTATTGACAAAGCCACACTTTTGCCAGCATTGTATGTTTTGTTTTGTAAATAAATGCTCTCTGGGGGTCTCTGTTTTGCTCATATGGGAGCCACTGGAGGAACTGTCCAGATGTTGCCACTGCACACAGTGTGCTGGCTCAGGCAACACGGGGCACCGGCAGCTGCAGCGTGCTGTCCCAAACCACTGACACCACCACATTCACCTGGACAAGCAGGGGAGGGCAGTGGGAAGGGGAAAAGGAAAACCTTGCAGCCACTGTGCCGCAAGATTAGCACAGAGATGTCATGCTGGAGAGTGTATACTCCTGACACAAATCCTGACGTGATCAGGGAGGGAGATAAGATGTCAGGTCTAATGAGAACCCAGTTCAATAAAATAAACTTTCAAGCAATTATTAAAAAATAAAGTGGATTCTGCTGGCATAATCTGACAACATACTGATGGTGGGAGTAGATGTTCATCACGATAAAGGAAAATCCCACCAGGAGAGTACAGCCTCATTAGATAAGGTGATACCTCATATAGAGCAGATGATTGATGACAAAGTACTGTGAGTCCCTGGACTCTGATTTTGCTATAAAACTCCCATTAAGCTCAGATGGTTGTGCACTCCAGCTCTCTTCAGTCCTCTTGTTAAAGCTTCCATCAGATAGCGAAGGCTCCTCTGTCCCAGGGCAATGACAAGGAAGAAGCCCCATAGCAGATCGACCCTTTGTTTTCCCAACAGGGCCAGCACAGTGAACCATGGTGGCCCAGCCAGGCTCTGCCTCGTGGTCACATCAGAGCCAGAGCCTCTGCCTGTAGGTCACCCCCTCTTTAAACTCAAAATCTGTGTGGTGTGTATGCTGCAAACCATCTCCTGCATGGCACAAGCTTGTGGAGCACCTGCTGTGGAGCAGCAGAATCCCAGATAGATGTTCTGGGACACTAAACTCCACTTTTGCTGTGTCCAGGGATGTGTTTTCTTTACTGGTATGACTCTGCACTCATTCCCAGAGATAATACACCTGTTTTACCCCACCATCCTATAGGATCTCATGTCTTCTTTTTGTGTCAGTCTCTTTTTTCCCCTCAATTCTATACCTAGCTGTGTTCATTTTGTGATCATAAAGCAGATTCAGATCAGGTCTCCAGAAAATTTAAATCTGCCTATTAACAAGAAAAGTCTATTTAGCACTGGGAGAGGCTTTACTCTGCCTATCTCTGGCTTTTGGAAACCTCACAAAGTAGTCACTAGAGGCTCTGAAGTAGAAACTCTCATCCTAAAACACTACCCAATAACTGCAGCATCAGTTGCCAGCTAGAGGTGGCCATCCTTCTCCGTCAATGAAACTTAAGCAACCAGCTCAGCCTAGATCCTTGCTGCAGGGGTGATGTGTCAGAACAGGGCTGCTCTGTACAGTCTCTTCACGTAGCTGAACAAAGGGACCTTTAGGAGATGAATGCTGCTCCTGGAGCTGCAAGTTGGGTGACTTGTTCTTCTTGGTTGGCACATTCTCACTCTTGCTTTAGAGTAGGTATATGCTGCTCAGAGACACAGGTTGGGTTCCAGCAGGGTGCATCATAGAATGATTAAGGTTGGAAAAAACCTCTAAGATCATCAGTCCAACCATCAACCCAACACCACCATGCCCACTAAACCATGGCCCAAAGCACCATGTCTATATGTCTTCTAAATACCTCCAGCAATGGTGACTCAATCACTTCCCTGGGCAGCCTGTTCCAATGCGTGACAAGCCTTTCAGTGAAGAAATTCTTCCCCATATCCAATCTAACCCTTCCTTAGTGCCACTTGAGGCCATTTCCTCTCATTCTAGCACTTCTTACTTGGGAGAAAAGACCAGCCCCCACTTCTCTACACCCTCCTTTCAGGTAGTTGTAGAGAGCAATGTGTCTCCTTGGCCAGCAGAGAGAGAAGTGCATAAATGATGCCTCAGGAGATAGAATTGAAAGAGATCAGAGCTCAGAAAGCAGTTCTGGTCAGGGACCAAGTTGGGTGACCATGGCAAAGCAGAATGTGGGAGGACCCATCACTCTATATGCCAGTCCAGAAACCCACCATGTCCCAGCAAAAGGGGTATAGTTCATCACCAGCCCAACTTCAATGACACTGTCAGAAAGCCATGTCTAAAAGCTGGTTGATGTAGTTCCCACCCCACTTTGCTTATTTAGATTACCAGGCCCTTGGCTGATTGATGATAATATTGTATAGCATTACACATGTTAGACAATATGTAAACTCTTAATTTTAGTTGTAACAAGACA
>NW_010312665.1:0-9550 GCF_000700745.2 Antrostomus carolinensis
GTGCATCCCATCAGGGCCCATGGACTTGTGGTTGGTAGAGTTGAATAGTCGATCCCTAACCTGAAACTTCCTTTTCCCAGACTTTCTCACTGGTCTCGTGGGTCGGGGATTCCTGAGGGGTGGCCTTGGCAATGAAGAATGAAGCAAAGAAGGCACTCTGTAACTCTGCCTTCTCCATGTCCTCTGTTACCAGGTACCCTGCCCCATTCAGTCGTGGCCCCACATTTTCCCTGGCCTTCCTTTTGTTATTGATGTATTTGAAGAAGCTCTTCTTGTTGTCTCTGACCTCCCTTGCCAGATCTACTTCCAACTGAGCCTTGGCCTTCCTTGCCACATTTCTGCATGCTCTGGTGATGCCCTTATATTCTTCCCAAGTGGTCTGTCCTTGCTTCCACCTCTTGTACACCTCCTGCTTATGTTTGAGTTTTGCCAGGAGCTCCCTGTTCATCCATGCTGGTCTTCTCCCCACTTTTCTCAACTTCTTGCACACAGGGATGCATTGTTCTTGAGCCTGGAGGAAGTGGTGTTTGAATATTAACCAGCTCTCTTGCACCCTTCTTCCTTCAAGGGTTTGATCCCACAGGATTCAGGAAATGTCCTTTTTCTTTTTTAAAAAAAGCCCTCTATTTTTCTTCTAAAAAATGACAACTGACATGCAAAGCCAAATATTTCCTCTTGAATTGAACAAAATGCTTGATCTGACCCCCCAAAAAATTATTTTAACATTTTTCTAGGGGTGCCAGTGAACTGACAGGTCAATTATTCATGCACCTTTCCTCTATGTTTTTCCTCAGTGTCTTTGGACACTCAGTATTGTCACCTTTAGTTTTTCTTTTTTTCTTTTTTTCCAGAGAGGAGTTATGGGGATGAGAGTAGTGCTCGAAAGCTCAGACTGTTCTATTAGTTTCTCGTTTCTTTTCCCTGTTATCACTTTCTGTTGTGTAACTCATTTACTAATAATGAAAACGGTTTCCTCACTTTCAGCAAAGGCATTTTATCTAATTGAAAGCAGCCAGCAGGTGGTTCATGTAAAATCTCATTAGCCTATGATTGTTTTTGACACTTCTTTGAAGGAATGCTACATTACCTTACAATTGGAGATACACCCTGTGTCTAGGTTAATTGTCAAGGATTACAATATACAGAACACTAATTTTTTCAAGATTTATTTTTCAAAAGAGAGGATATTTTTGCAATCTAAGGTAGTTTCATGGTCTTTCTTACAGAGCATGTTGCAATCTTGGTATTTTCCTTGTGTCCCTCTGTGCTGGGAAAGTGCCATAAGCTGCTGCAGGAGGATGAAAAGCAAGCACAGAGATCAGAATCCAGCCATTGTAAAATTATTTTGGCTCTTGGTTCTCCAAGGCCTAAATAATGTAGACAGCGCAAACACATTTTCCAGTTGTGACACAACCACTGAGCACTTTTCTAAAAGCTGTATCTATATCAGAACATGAAGATAAAGATCATCCTGGTGTGTGTGATCACATGCCAGAGGGCAATTTTGATATTCCATGGAGAGAAGCCAAGAAAGAAAGGAAAGGAAAACATAATATCTACTTGGGCAGTGATGTGGAGAGAGAAAACATACCCATATCCAGTCTCTCTCCAGTATCTGCTCCTGGGTTGTTTCTTGCTCTTTTAAAAGCTGTTGAACTCTGAATCCAAAAACTCCTTCTGAGCACTTCTGAAAGATTGTCTAGGTCAAGACAGTACCATTTGATTACATTAGAACTGTAATAGAAATATTGAAGGAAATGTTTGTAGTTCCTTGTTTAAGTATAAATGTAGGGGGGCTGGTTTTAGTCTAAAAATAATGAGAGGAGTTATTTTTATGATTCTCTCAGAGTGATTACTGTGGGTGTTTGTCACAGAAAAGTAGTTATATTCTGTTTTTTTTTTTTTTTTTCTTCGTGTGTATTTATATTCTGACTTGTAATTTTTATGTGTCTCCTAAAGTTTGGGGGAGATACTGTATACATTTACATAAACAAATGCATAGCCATGGTTTAATAGAAAAATATATTATAAATGTTGACATAACTTACAACTGTCAGTGTAGTCTTTATGTTCTGGCTCTTCCTCATACATACAAAATAAATCAAGTAAGCAAGGGAAGACTTCAGATACAACAAAGAACTAGAATAAGCATGGCTGTACTTCTCAGCTCATGCCCAAATCAAAAGTAGAAAGAAAATTCAAATAATCAAGTCATTCTGGCTCATGAGGAGAATCTTGGTTGCAGACAAAGTCATACAAACTCAGCATACAGCACAAATGATTCCTTGATGTCAATGAGTTTCCCATTTACTCATGGCATTTTTGTTTTCCAAAAGATTTAACTGTATAACCTGAGGGATCAGCACATCTATATATTTTTGAGTTCTTATGCTCTTCACTAACTTTGGTAAAACAGATTCTCAATTAAAGATAACCAGTGGATGTATAATGTGATTTTCATAGTCTGTTATCTGTTAAGAGTGACAAGGATTTCTCTTCTCAGCATTCCCTCTAGGTCCATAAAATACTGTTTGACCCTGAAATCATTTTCACAAGGTTTCCCTGCTGAAAAATAACCACACTCCAATATGCTCTTTTCTGTTGTTAAAGAAATGCTGAATCTACTCTGCTTCAGTTTATCCTTCCTTTTTAGACTAAGGTGAAAGATATCTCAGAAAAATCATTCTAGTTCTGTCTCCTGGGCTTTTGAAATCTGTTTCCCAATATGTGGAAACAGAGAATTAATTTTTGGACAATGAGGACAGCAGTGCAGTTAACCTGATCTAGTTGCAAAGTATGTGTCTTTACAGCTGCATCACCAAATTTGCTAAGTTATTTGTGAAATAGTCATATACAGGGTAATTTCAAGGAGTGAGTATTCATCAGTGTTTTGCTTGTTATTTAAAGTGATTTGGCAGAATATAGTGCTTCTTTTTACCATGAGAAGGATAGACACTTATCTGCAGTGAAGACAAGCAAATGCAGATATGATATAAAAAAAAAAAGAAGCTGTAAACACATAGCTAAAAATTAATGTGATACATAATTAGTGGTTGTGTCTGTATTGCTACACCTATTAAAAGGTGCTTAGCACATCCCCACCAGTCTTGAGGCAGTTGGAATGAAGAAGCCCAAACACTGATGAAATAGCAGTATAAAATATGCTATGAGTGCTGAACTGAGTCAGAGAGGAAATAAGAGATATTTTAAATGAGGTACATCACCGATGAAAAAGAAGACTTGTCGGGAGTCTATATGGTACCTAGGTGAGGCAGAATGCTCAAGATGCCATTGTATGAGATACAATGAGATATAGAGAAATGTAGATAACAGCTTTAGGGCGATAATGGGATTCTGAGACTCTGAGCTTGTCTAGTCTTTATACTATTTTTTTTTTACTGTATTAAGATTCCTCGCAATCCTAGCTTTCTTATGCTCTGACTGTTATGACTCTTCTGCACCAAAGCTATTGTTTTGGTAAGAGAGAGGTAAGTGGAAGAATTACAGCAAATGAGAGACAACTCCAGAAGGGTTCAGACCAGTGAATACAGAGGCAGCAGAAAGATGCAAGTGAAATCCCAAGAGACAATAAAAACCTCTTGAAGCTCAGTTTTGTTGCCTGTCCTTGTGGAACACACTCAGCATGTGAACATGGCCCCACAGCATCTTGGGTTGATTCTGTTTTCAGTAATCAATCACTTTAAATTATATTACAGCTCTGATGAATCTGCTTTATTGTGACTGGAGCAGCAGCAGGCTAAACAACATAGTGTTTGGCCTCAGGTTCTATTAAAGGAATGTTTAAATGGTTCACACTGAGATGGTCACAGATCTTCTTGCCATCACAGTAAAAGACTATCTAAGTCTCTTGACATTACCACATGAACATCTTCGCTATGGTCCAGAGCTGGAGCTGTGGATACTGTGTCTGTACATGTACTGTTTGCCTACAGAACCTGTGGAATCTGGACGGGACAGATCTGAAGCTGTTGAGAACCATATCAGTGCCTACCTCCCCAAAATGTCACACTTCAGCATCATTGGCCTGAACTTAGTAGCTATTGCTGCTGATGCTGGACTATCATACACATCATGTACGAGGAAAATAAAACAAATGCATCTTTCACTGGCCTGATCACACTGATAAAGACAATTCTGCCTGGGACAATGTGGTAAATGAAATGAAATCAGTTTTCACACAGGGCATTCCAGTATTTGTCACACATTAGGAATTCATTCAGACTGACCCAGAGCAATAGTTAACAAAATGATTGTGAGATATATAACCATTATGCACATTAAATCCAGAGAAATATATATTGATTTTCATTTGTGCAAAATTAGAAATCTCCCTCAGTTTGCTAAAACCATTATGGAGTCAGAGCTCTCAGAGCATGCATCATCTGGAGAACATAATCCTTATAAAATATTTGCTACACTGAGATTAATAATGATTCTTAGACCTCAGAACTTGATGACTAGTGGAAATGATTTTGAATAATTCCTGAAAGACTTCATGAGGATGCTACAGGCTTGAAGAGAGGTTCAAGATGCACATATCTTAAACAATAAAAATAACTGAATCATTAACTACATGGAACTAAACTTGACACAAGATTTGAAATAATCAGTGTTTTATTAAAGAGAGTTTGACAACAATTAATTGACTTCATGTTTTTTCTCTCAAAAAGCAGTACAAATAGTGGCAAAACTGTGTTTCAACCAGTGTTCGGGTTTAGTTTAAATAAGTATCAACAATGTATATTTTGTTTTTGACAGACACTGGGGACAGGGCAGGGACATGAAGGCAGCTTTCTTGTGTGTAGAAAAGACAGACATTATTTTGTTTTTCTGAGTTAGAAACTGAATTAGAAAAAAATGAAATTAACAAATATTGAATTAGAAGTACTACAGCATTACTTCCAAGTACCATGTGGTGAGTCAATTCTAGAAATGGTAAGGAAATTTGGTTTTTCCTTTTATCATTAAGGAATAGATAGAGAGTAATGATAGAAAGTAGGGCTAAAACACTTCTCAAATTCACTCCCTTACCCCAAGGAATGACCAACTATAGGTAAACTTGACAGGTACTTGTCTAGCCTGTTTATAAAACCTTCTGTGAAGGAGATTTCAAAACCAGCTTCTACCTTCCCACCCTAAAAAATCTGTTCCAGTAGCCAAGTTTCCCCCCAAACTACTTAAATATTTTAAATTATTTTTATCTTATTAAATCATACACATTTCACAGTCATTTTCTTTCATCTTTGTTACTATGCAGTTGATGAATACTGTGTTGTTTGTCCCTCCATTCTTGTATTCTTCAGCTGAAACAACTCCCAGCCTTTTAATTTTTCACTGTAGATCATATTTTCTAGACTTCAGCGTGTTCTCATTGTTTTCCCTGCCCACATCTTTCTCAGAGAACAGTCTCCCGAAATAAATGTACTACCCTGGGTGGGAGGTGAATGATAAACAGATTGGAAAGATTACATCATGTGCCTTTCAGAGGATATTTCACAAATTCTTCTATAATGTTTACCTTGTTTTGCAACAAGGTAGAATTGTTGATGCCTGTTCATCAAGAGATTTACAAATTTTTTTTCTGTAGTATTGCCATCTAGGTAGAGCATCATCCCAGATTTGTGGAGGTGATTATTTTTAGTTAAGTATAAAACTTTGTATGTATTCCCATGGAATTGCCCTCCTCCCATTCAACCTAGATCATATCTCAAAACCTTAAGATCACTATACATGCTAATCCTGTCAGTTTTGTCATCCAAGTCACAATGAAAATATTCAGTATTACTGACTGCAGACTCCCAGTTATCCCATTGTATCTTCCAGTTTTCATGGTAAATAATTAAGAACTACTCTCTGATTATCATATCCAAGCAGCTTTTAATTTCTCTTGTATTTTTACTTGTCCGTATTTCCCAAGGTTACTTGAGAACATCAATCTGAACAGTGGCAAAGCCTTACTAAAGAGTTGTCTCTATTCACTGCATCTGCTTTTCTATGACAGAAGGAAATAAAATTGGTTTTGACTGATTTGTGTGGACCTGCTGCTTGGTACTTCTTGATGTTTACAGATTGTTTACTTTTTCAGTGTTTTTCTAGGAATTCAACTTAATCTGTTGAGCAGAGACTATCACATCCTCTTCTATTCTCTCCTTTTAAAGATCTATTTTTTTCCCTTTTATTTTTGCCCCTTCAGTTGTTCTCCATAAGCTTTCCAGAATAATTGCTAGTGGCTCTCAGATTACTTTACCCAGTTTTTAAGTACCCTCTTGTTAACTTCAACAGGCTTTACAATTTCAGTGCGTTACAAGTGAAGGTATTTTATAAAGATATTGAGGTTTATGAAATTTGAGGCTCAACCTATTCTCATTTTTAAATATATGTATACATATATCTATGTATAACTATCTATATATCTATATCTTCTATATCTCTATCTATCTATCTATCTATCTATCTATCTATCTATCTATCTATCTATATCTGTATCTATATCTATATCATCTATATCTAATCTATATATCTATATCTTCATCTACATCTCTCTCTCTCTCTCTCTCTAATCTATCTATCTACATAGATACACATGCATATAAAAGATGTCTTCCAAAGAAAAGCATTGCATAAGAGTTGAAGCATCTTTGCATTTTCCCAGCAGTGGGCACACTTTCCTAATTATTGTAGATATAATTTTAACACAAGTCTTAAGAGCTGTGCATTTCAGGATATAGTTGTACTCCTCCATATGAGTGTCTGGAGTGTCATGGGGATGGAGGATAAATCTCAGTTCTTTTTCCACTTCCCACCCATCCTAATCTGGTTAAAGTATGTAGGAATCAGTGATGGAAATCTGTTAATGTAGTGACATATGCTTCTAAATGTTTCCAGTTAAATGCTGTGGCAGAGAAAATAATTAGCTCAGTATCTTTCAAATACAAGGAGCTAAAACTGTGTTATTTAGATGGAAAAGATCAGCTAAGAGGTGGCAGCAATTTAAGGGTAAAGGGAAATAAAGAATGGTAAAGTCTTCTATCTTATGGTTCTATTCCAAGGGGAACCTTTCTTAAGGAGCTTTTCTCCAACTGGTTTATTGTAGAATTGCCCAAAGAGCTGGAAGCAATCCCTATTCAGCTATATTATGGCTGAGGAAGTTACCCAGGATGATCTTCAGTGCAGATAGAGAGGAACCTTAAATAGCATGGTGAAGGTCAAGATGAAGATGAAGGGTTTTGTCAGACTTAATCTCTCTCTAAATACCAACTACGTCTCACTGCCATAAATGAGATTTTTTTGGTCATGACGGCCCTTAGAAGGCTGAACTGATGAGAGATAGCAGTCATAACCACCAGTTACAAGTCCTGAGACAGAGCACATTTTCCTTTGAGGAATACTCAACCTAGAAGTACCTGTTACCAAGCCTGGCCAGAAGATTAGCATCTTTTTGTGTTGGGTCTGGCTGCAAAGGAGTTAGTTTTCCCCATAGCAGCCCTCAGAGCACTATTTTGTATTAGTAGCTAGAAAGGTGTTGATAACACACCAGTGCTTTGGTTACCACCAAGCAGTACTCACACAGCATCAAGGCTGTCTCTCCAACATTTCGCCCCAAAGTAGGCTGGGGTAGGGAAGGTCTTGGGAGGGGACATAGCCAGGACAGCTGACCCAAACTGACCAAAGGGATATTCCATACCATATGATGTCTGCTCAGAAATAAAAGCAATGGTAAGGGAGGGGGAAGTCAGGGGCATTCATTATTTATGTTTGTCCTCTGGGAGGAACCACAACACATACAAAACCCTGTTTCCTAGGAAGCGGCCAAAAATCGTCTGCTGATGGGAATTAGAGAATAAATATTTTGTTCTTTTGCTTCTGCATGTGCAACTTTGCTTTGTTTTTATTTAACTCCCTTTTGTCTCAACCCACAAGTTTGGGGTTTTTGTTCCATCTTATTTTCTCCCCTCCTCATCCTGCTGAGGAGGGGAGTGATGAGAGTGGCTTGGTGGGCACCTGACATTCAGGCAAGGTCAACCCACCACAGTCCTTTTGGCACCCAACGTGACAACAGCAGTTTTGCATTCAGCGTGCTCTGGCTGTAGTAGTTATTAAGCAGTGAGCTCCTGTGTGGGTCACAGAGTTTTTGCTGGTAGCACTGCTTATCTCTTTGTTTTTGTTATGCTTAGAGACATGTTGATACCAGTAACAGCCATGTGCTTCGCACTAGCATTCATTGCTTTACTTTGCTGGGGGAGCTATTTTGTGGGGAGGATGAAGGAACTTGGGAATGTGCTGGTACAAACTGTGACTGTGTGTTTTGCCCTGCCACTGATGGCCTTACTGTGCTGGGGGACCTATCTTGTGGAGGAGATGAAGGCATACATCTCCCTTCCCCTACTCAGAATCAATGTAGATGGCTTTTTTATGCAGGCTCCCGAGGTCCTTCTTCACCCTTACATGAGCTGTTTATTACTACTAAGTAATACTGTTGGAATATTATGGGTTTTGTGGAATATAGTCTCATCCTGGTGTAAGAGAAGGCAACCTTTGGGTGAGGAAATACTGAAAAGTGCCCTGAAGCAGCTGACCCCTGGGTGGCAGGGTGTATGGAAGGATTTGGGCAGGTTCCTAGAATGGTTATCACCTCCCATAGCCTGGGATTTTACACCCGAAGAGGCACGCAACCCTGGCAAACTAATGTGCCATTTGATGGAAGGGTTCCTGGCCTACCCCAATGAGAACCAGCAGCTTCTCGCGCTGTACTGGGGCCTGGCCTGTGCCTATTGAGCCTCTATTCAGTGCTCTCAGAGGACTGTGGTTGAGGCAGGGACCCAGACTACATCTGAGGACACCATGGTTAAGACAGGGATACAGACAGCAACTACTACAGTAGTCATCCCAGTAGTGAAAAAGAAACAGTGGACAAGGAGAACAACCAGTCCATATCATCACCTAGTGAGGGCAGAGGAAGAAGAGGAAAGATTTGATCAAGAAGCCGGTCTTTGATGAGGAACTTGGAGGAAGGAATGAGAGAACTGAAACAGTAAGCAGAGACTACCTGGTCCTTGACCTCATCAGAGCTTCGAGACATGTGGAAAGATTACAGCTGCCATCCAGGTGAGCAGATAGCTTCCTGGCTGCTCTGATGCTGGGATAATGGGGCCGACAGTCAGCAACTGGAAAGAAGGGAAGCCCAGCAGCTGGGATCCCTTGCTAGAAACCATGGGGTTGAGAGAGGAATTGAAACAGAGGCAGCAGTTTACAGTCTCTGGAGAGGGCTCCTTTCAAGTGTGAAAGTCAGATACCTATTCAAGGAAGATCTTATGAACTCCCCGGGAAAGTGGCCTACTGCAGATGAAGGCATCTACTACGTGAGAGAATTAGCAGTGCTGGAAGTCATCTACAGTGATCCAGACAATGATGAGGCCTCCAAAGATCCAGAGGATGTCCTGTGCACGTGGGCCATGTGGAGGAAGGAGATCCAAAGTGCCCCAGTGTTGTATGCTAACAGCTTGGACGAGTTGTAATCCCCGGACATGGA
>NW_010312665.1:9612-20278 GCF_000700745.2 Antrostomus carolinensis
TCTGTACTTCCTCATCCATACAGACCAGCACCGTGGCAGTCAAAAGCGTCCCAAGAAATTAATCCTCTCCTGTCCCAGCCAGAGGGAAAGGGAGCCCCTGACACATGCCACGTGGTGCACTCTCTTTTTTCTTGCCTGACCAGAAGGAGGACATGAGGAAGTGGGATGGTGAACCCACCTTTAAACTGGAAGCCCATGTACATGAACTGAGGGGGAAGACAGCTGTTAAGAAAGGGACATCCATTAAGGCTGTCAGTGTAAGCTGGTGGCATCACGGGGGCACAGAGCCCATGTATATCTCCGGAGTGACAGGGGGATGCCAAGAATTGTCTGTGTTGGAGGCTGAGGTAAGCTTGACAGGAGACAAATGGGAAAAGCACCCCATTGTGACTGGCCCAGAAGCCCCTTGTATCCTTGGCATGGACTATCTCAGGAGAGGGTACTTCAAAGACCCAAAGGGGTACTGATGGGCTTTTGGTGTAGCCACTGTAATTTTTTTTGCTTCTGCATGTGCAACTTTGCTTTATTTTTATTTAACTCCCTTTTGTCTCAACCCACAAGTTTGGGGTTTTTGTTCCATCTTATTTTCTCCCCTCCTCATCCTGCTGAGGAGGGGAGTGATAAGAGTGGCTTGGTGGGCACCTGGCATTCAGGCAAGGTCAACCCACCACACTTTTTTAACACAGAATTTAATACTGACTCAAATGGAAGGCCCCAAATTTCTATGTTGCTTATAGAAAATCAGAGAATTTGTACCATAAGAAAGTCAGTATATGAAAGCGTCCTTGGTCAGCTTCTCTTATATGCTGGAGTTACTTGCACTTTGTGGAAGCCTTCATTAGCTGACTGAAGTACATGCAGATTTTTTATGTTGAAGGTCCATGAAGTTATAAGGAGTCTTGTCCTTGGAGCTGACAAAATTAAGATGATTAGAAAAAGCCTTGCTAGCTTTTCAAGCATAAAATGTATTTACTCATTATCAAAAACAATAAATCTTGTGAGGAAGAGAGCCAAGCATTTGCTCTCACTATCATATAATCTTTTTTTTCCCCAAATCAATAGCACATTATACAGCAATGCATCAGACAGTGGGCAGTTATATTGAGTAGTTATTAAATTAGACTCTCATCCATCCACATCTATTTGTATTTCATTCTCTGTCTTATTCCTTATATAGAGGTAAAGGATAATGAAGGTAGGGGAGTTTTTGTTGAGATTTCCAAAGGCAGCTGTAAGCATTACTTGTGACCATAGGCTATCTTTTAGTGGAAGATGAGTAAGTGGGCTTTTCAGAACCCTTTGGAAATTGCAGTGACAGAATTTGGATTTGTGTCTGAGGAATATCTAATAGAAGCTTCCTCCATTCTTCCCGCTAAAAGACAGCACTAAAATAACTTAAAAAGCCATCTTACTCAAGAATTGAATCTCTAATTATCAGAAGTCAGCTCAATTAGCAATTAAGTTTTTCTGAACTATCCCAGGTGGGGTTTTTTTGGTTTTTGTTTGTTTGTTTGTTTGTTTGCTCGTTTTTTGTTTTTTTTTCTGCAAAATTGAGATGAACATCTCAAACAATTTTTTTCTTACACTTACACTTTATGTTCAGGCCTAGGGTACTTTTGTAAGTAAGTTCATACTTTTAAAAGAAAAAAATGTACTCAAGTATATTTATTTAAGAGCTATATTTTCCTCCTTGGAGAGTTTTTCTCCTTGGAGAAATATTAAAGAATACTTTTCACCCGAGATATGAAAGAGAAAAATGTATGATTTTGTATAGAGAACTTGCTGAATTTTAGATACCAGAATTCAGGTAAATATTAAATTTCTTAGGACATAAAGTGCATGGCTTTTTTTTTTTATTTTAAATGGGGAGTAAATACAAAAAGAAGAAAAAGAAAAATCTAAAAGGATTAAACAAATGAAGTGCATATCTACAGGATGCCAAGTATCCTTCACATTTCAATATGAAACTACAGTACTCACAATTTCCTTTAGGTTCCCAGCATCTTTCTAGGTCAGAGACATTATTTGAGCAGTGAAAGGTAGGGAATATACACCTATGCAACATTAAAAAAAATAATTTAAAGGCATAGAATATATCAAACCTTTGTCCTCAAAGTATTTTTGAATATTAGAAATTAACAGAACACTGTAATCCATTTTGAATAGCACTGATTGTAAAACCAAAGAACAATCAAAATCATTTAAGGAAACAATAGGTATGAAGGAAAAATACAGATTGCTCTCAGGGTCAAATCCTTGACTAAAGTACAATAGATCCACTGAGTTAAGAGAGCGGCCGTAATTTACAGTGGCCAATGATTTACCCTATATGTCTCACACTCTGACCTTCACTGATGTTTGGGACCATTGATTCTCTTTTTTCTCTGAGACATTAATTTCAGTGGGGAATTGTGCCACGAAAGGAGGGAAGAATAGGGCCCTTGCATTTTGAGTTGCCATTTCCCAGCTGTGGAAGTACAGTGTATTAATCAAAACAATCAATAGTCTCCTGACACTCAATGCATCCCACTCAAACTAAAAGACATCACCTCTGGTTTTGATTAATCAGCACGAAGTATCCATTTCTGAAATAAGTTAGTCAGAGAAATAGTTATACTAAGCAGATTTAGGGCCTGATGTGCACTCCACTTGGGAGAGATTCTAGATGAGGAATTTCTTTTGAAGTGCTTGGGAGTCTCAAAGCCCAGGAGAGTAATTCCATTGTGTCCAATGATACATGGGTCTGTCCCTTCCAGGATCAGCTCTCAACCCATTCATTATCCAGTCTGTACTGATACTGTTGATTGTGCTGACCCAGATGCAAGGTTGTGCATCTGGGTCAGCACAATCACCAGTATCAGTACAGACTGGATGATGAACGGAATAAGAACCACCCTGGGAAGAAGAGCTTGGCAATGCTGATGGATAAAAAATTGGACATGAGCTGGTAATGTGTACTTGCAGCCCATAAAGCCAACTGTATCCTGGGCTGCATCAAAAGCAGTATGGTCAGCAGGTTGAGGGAGGGGATTCTGCCCCTTCTCCACTCTGGTGAAACATCACCTGAAGTACCGTGTCCGACTCTGGAGTCCTCAGTACAAGAAAGACATGGACCTGTTGGAGCAGGTCCAGAGGAGGCCACAAAATGATCTGAGGGATGGAACACCCCTCCTATGAGGAAAAGCTGAGAGAGTTAAGGTTGTTCAGCCTGGTGAAGAGAAGGTTTCAGGGAGACCTTAGTGCTGTCTTTCAGTACTTAAAGAGGGCCTTTAAGAAAGATGGAGACAGACCTTTTAGCAGGACCTCTAGTGACAGGACAAGAAGTAATGGTTTTAATCTAAAAGATGCTAGATTTAGACTAGATGGAAGGAAGAAATTTTTTACAATGAGGGTGGTGAAACACTGGAACAGGTTGCTCAGAGATGTTGTGGATGCCCCAAGATTATGTTCAAGGTCAGGTTTGATGGGGCTTTGAGTAACCTGATCTAGTGAAAGAAGTCCCTAGCCATGGCAGAGGGGTTGGACTAGATTATCTTTAAAGGTTCCTTCCAACCCAAACCATTCTATGATTCTATGATCTCTCTCTTGCTTTATTTGTACAAGTCTCCACGTGAAATAGTTCTGGTAGGAGGCAGTGGCTTTCCTAAACTGCAATGGTAAAAAAATAATTTTAGTATGATGGTGAGAGGAAAGAGAGATGAGCTCTGAAAGGCAAGACTGGGTGGGCATATTTGCTTCAAAGTCTTGAACGATCGATGTGTACAGTGTGGAGGCTCGCAAAGCAGTCAGTACTTGCCAGTTGTTCCCTTGTTACCTCCTCAGTGAATCAACTTAATGAGAGAAGGTAAAGTTCAGCGTTTCAACAAATGCTTTTATATGCCACTTCTGAAACATGTCCTATTACCCATTTAAACTGTGGTGCACTCATTTTCTCCCACAGATTCACAGAGAGAGAATTAAATTTTCTCCTTTTTTAACATTACTTTTTACTTTTTTGCTTGTCAGTCACTTTAATGTCAGTGAATATTTTAGGCTTCTCCCTTATCTTAATGAATCTCCCTACCAGGGAGGATATGAGTAATAAAAATAGACGTTTTTAGTGTTTTGTATTGTTGGAGTTTTATGCTTTAATATAAAATTATTGGGGTTTTTGTAATTTTTGTTAGAAACACCTCTGTATATTAGGAAACCAAGAGCATGTTAATACAGATGCCATCAACAATGATAGACTGATTAAATCTGATACCTAATGAAATCAAATTTGGACAAAATGACTATAACTTTTTTTCTTTTTGTTTGTTGTTTCTTTCTTTTCTTATCTAAAATTTTTGCATGAGAGTAAAGCCAATGGTCTGGTCAGTTTAATAGTCCCAAAGTGTCATATGCTAAAGTAAATGAGACTTTTTTTGTTGTTGTTCAGCTATTGATTGCTGGAGTAAAGAGCAGGAAGCAGTGTGCTGTTGTAAAATGAGGTTTTCTGTGAATTTCTCTGATTCAAGTGAAGAATGTACACTTCAATCCTTGTGCGTAGCATTTTCTGTATTCATTTTAACTAGCTCTGCAAGAAAACGGCAGTATATTGAGATGCCCCAATTAAATTTTGTTGATGCAGTGAACTTCTTTATGGCTGAGCAATGCCACTGCTAGCAATTAGACTCACAGCATGGCATGCATCACTCAGAAATAATCAGTTGTCTTTTGCATGGTAATATGAGGGAGTTTTGGATGTTAAGCACTATTCTAAACAACCCTTTTTCAGTTATTCTACAGGTTTTCAAGGAGTGCGTCTGTCCTCATTTATTTTAATCAAGGAAGTGAAGGACCTCTATTAGAATATTTTATTATATACCAAACATGTAGAAATCATGTAAGCAGATGTTATAAAAAGAATGAATATGGCTATCTAGAGAACACAAGAAAGACACAAAAAAGACACTATTCTTTCCCTTCTCACCTCTGAAAAAAGGAAATGACATTTTGAAATATATAATGCATATCAAGTCATTTCTATGCATTCAGTGATCACCCTAATTCCATCTGGAAACTGTGCTGCCTTAGATAAAACTGAATGGCTTTAGGGTAATGTCCTCAAGGTGATACAAAGATCAAGAGAGGACAGGGAAATTAGAGGAAAAGGGAGATGTTTCCTTATATTTTGATGAAGTTAAATCAAAAGAAAAAGTCCTATTTGTGCTTGTCAGACTATTCTGTGCCTGAGAGGCAAGGTTTGCCCAGTCTCTGATCTCAATGAGTAACCCCTCCCAATTCTGCACAGTATTTGTATATGATATTGCAATCCCTGCTGACAATGTTGTCTTTTTGGGTTCTTTTTAACTCAAGGGGGATTTGGAAAAACTCCTGGCTGTTTAATACCTTGTCTCTAGGTGCAGTCACATATGAAGGCTGCAAACTTTTCTTCACTCCTATTCCAGAGTTGCCCCAGTTTGTAGTGAGCAATAGAGTATGACTGGTATTGGGAAAAGCTTTCTAAGGAAACTACAGCCATGTGACACAAAAATACTGTCCTTGATTTATCCTTAGGTCTATATCCTTAGGTTAGTCAGCTGTGCTGGTGTTTAAACAAGTTGTTAGTTAGTAAATGATGTACCTATAGACGGTGTTCAAGTGGGTGCTTTTGTGGGACTAATATACTTACTGTCCTACCATGGAAATGGTCCCTCTGAACCTGAGGGTTGTTCATGTCAGAGGTGTGATGCTGGGAGACACTGAGTATGGACAGGCACAGTCTAGGCAAGCAACAGTGTTTCAGAGCACAGTGGCTGGTGATTCTTAGCGTCAGGGGCTGGAAAACCTTAAAAGCTCAATTACCATTGACCTTTTTTAGATATTTGTTGAGGAAAGGCAAGACTGCTCCTGCTTCATTTTAGTCACCTACGATGGAGTAATTCCAGAAGAAACTGGCACAGTTTGGTCACTTACTTTAAATATCTCTTTCAGATGATGTGGTAGTGACTTAAAGGAGCTTATTTCTCTTTTCTGACCGTAAAGGAAATCTAGATGGCTAGCTTAGATCTAAGTGCATTAGTGACTTCTACATTTGGTTAAATGAATCATTCCCTAATTTTTCCAGAAACTCTACATTTTTTGAATGCACAGATATCCCAAGAAACCTAATAATCAGCTCATCAATGCCTTTTTCTTCTCTAAGAATCATCAGTCTGTGTTTGAATTGCCTCTGAAATAGCAGTAGAGGTTGAGCTGCAATTTTCAGCTGACTCATCACGTTTAGAGATGTGATTCTGCTGATTAAACCTTTGTATTTAAGTGAATGTATCATTAGAAGTAGCAACTATCACAGCCTCAAACTTCTTCATTCAAAGTGGACCTAAAGCTGAAAGACATGCACTGAATTGTGCTTGAACAGCACAAGTGTGCTTGTAGATTTTCTGAGTTTTTTGGGGTTTTTTTTGCACTTTTTATTGCTTTCAAGTCCTCGCTCAGTTTTTCCTCAGTTAAGTTTACTGAATGTCTGCCAAACTCAGCACATCTCTGGCTTTCTGGGCTGCGTTTTGAATTATTCTACTGATTCATGTGAAGAGGAGAACATTACTACCATGTCCTAGTCATTTAACAGCACATCTGTACTCTACCCTGCAAATATGGACAACTTTGATTCACCCTTGATTCAGGTACAGGAAGCAGTTCCACCTCAAGACTCTGGTGCTTTGTGGGGACCAGTTTATCATTTTTTCCCTGATGATGCACCTTCAATCTGTTTCTTTAGGACAGCAGATATTAATGAGGAAGAAGCCTCTCACTTGCTGAAAGGTATGAGTCCCTCCTCTTGTTTCATGGATGTTTATGCAAGTGGATACCTCTGGACAAGGTGGCCAAAAAGCCAGACTTGACAAAGCATCTATTTCACATGTTACATTTCCAGGAAGTAGAGAGGATTCTCTGCTTTCCTCTGGGTTTGTCACTCTATAGTTTGCAACTTATCTCTCATGTTCACTTTGACTTTTGTCCTGTGACCCAACCTCCCATCTGCCAGGAGGAAAATATCCAGATACACCTTGCCTCAAAGCACTGATTGCAGGAAATGTTAGTCACCTCAAATCTTCAACTGAGAACAAGCTGCACTTTCTTTGATGTGTTTTTAACTAGCATAAACTTTTCCAGAACATTGTCTCCTTTAGTAATAACATAAGTTTTCTTATTAGTATATAGGTCACAGGAGAAACTGAAGCATGAAGTCAGACAAAATCTTGCTCATTCCTTTCCATCTTCCACTGGTAAATTTGAAGGTCCTTGAAACAGTTTCTGACACACAAGTAGTTAGCAATCTCCTGGATTTTGAAATCACTAAGGTAATAAGTATGGAAGATAAGAAACTGCAAAATGATGGGGTGAGGATAAAAATAGACTCTGAAGTTATTTCAAATGGCATAGGAAAAAACTCAGCCCTGATTTACTAGGGACTATCTCAATCAAAATCTATTTATCCACTCATGCCTGTAATGGTACTGTACAGAGAGAAGACTCCCATAGTCTTATCATTATTCATTACTATTCATTACAATAACACACAGTGAATTCCTTTGTCCACCAAAAGAAGGCTGAAGTACTGTATATGTCCTAAGTGTAGATACTGAAACAATGCTGTAATTACCTCATTTTGCTCTTCCTGCTTTACAAACCCCCTTCCTTTTTTTTCCTTCTTACCCAGTTTTGGGGCAAATTAGAAAATTAACAGTGTGAAGTGTCAGTTACCTCTCTTTCACTGTACGATTCTGAAAATCACAAGTACCTGAAAAAAATTTTGCTTATTTTAGTGTAACAAATGCCAGAGGAAATCAGGGTTGGATATGTAGCCCATGGGAAATCTTATCTTCCCTCTTTCCTTCTCCTCCTTCCCATTGGCCATCCCTTTACTCTGAAATCAAAACCTTAATGTGATTCAGGATGCTATGCTTGAACATTCCCTGATCACTTTATATTGCACTCTTCCCATCATTCCAAGATACATGTGGCTCACTGCCATTAGTCAAAATCAGTCCAAAGAGATTTTTTTTCTTCAGATAGATAAGCAAAATCACCCAAGGGATATCCCCTTATATCTTCAGTGAGCCAAAGTCAGTTTTTCAGGATGTCACTTTGCATGAAGAACTAGTTTCTTATAACTCCACAGGTACCAGGCACTATATGTAAAAATTCCTACTGGATAAGGTCTCTATTTTTTTTCTCCCCTTTACCTCCTAGCATGCTTTATTCAAGTGCTGTAGTGGGAATATGGAACCCCAAATTCTCCTCCCAAGAACCTGGAGCATGTTCATGAACTGCTCCATGCTTCAACTTTGCTTTTGTGCAAAATAGGAATATATGGTATTAATTTTCCCAGTGCAGCTATTATGACTTGACACATTAAGCTTTGGAAATTACTTTGAAATTACAGAATAAAAGACATACTGATGTTGTTTTGATATTCCAAACATTGCTACAGCAACCTATATTTTAAAATTATTTGGCCTATGTATCTAAAAAAATGAATTCTCTACATAAAAATACCCAGCTTCCCTTCCTTTTACCAAATTACTCTCTCTACCCCTGCATGCATACCCTACATTGGCCAGTAGAAACATATTCAAATGAGCCAAATTTTACCCTATTGTACAAAAGTGAAGTTATTTCAGGGATTGATTTTCCTCCAAGAGTTTTCTGATGTCAGATTATAAACTACTCAAGAGCATGATTAATTGTAAATCCTCAGAGACTGTCCTAGCAGGAAATCTTGTGCTTTGTCTAAGATCATCAGCTCCTCACACAAATGCACGCTGAATAATAAGACGTCTTGTATTCTCATGTGAGTCCTCTAAAGGTCAGTTTAAGCAGGCTGACAAAGCTATAACTAGGAAAATTTCTCAAAATGATGGCTCATTTTCTTTGGAGAAGGGTGTTTAGTCAATAGATAAGACAGTACTAAGAGCTCTGTACATCAACATGTAATTGATGGTCACAAAGCACTGTCAGAATTGCAGCTTTCACAGGCCATCCCATCTGCCCTGGAGAACTGCAACTTTATGTTGATTTCTTATTTCTTTCATCCTTACAGGTTGTAATTCCACCTTCTTTTTAATTCTCAGTCCAGTTTTTTTACTTATGTTTGCACAATTGCAAGCAATTTGTATAGCATTTCTCAAGCTGATTCATGGTAACTGCTCGGACGCCTGCTCTCAGCTAGCTTTGGCTGACTGAGGGAGTTTAAAACACTTCTGCACTGGTCAGCATAAATTAGAATCTAAATAGGTAGCTTAAGCTAACCTTTTTACTGTCAGGGTGAGCTGGAATGCAGAGCAGGGGTTACTTCCTACCGCATAAGCAGTAATTTCTTAATACTTGTTAACATAATTACTGTGATCATCTTTACTGTCATCATAGTGGCTGGAGGGGGATGGACAAAACCTAGATACAGTTGTATTAAATATTCTTCCTAGCATAACCACCTTGTTTGGGATCTAGTATTTTTGATTTGTTTGTTCTTACTTTAAAAATAAACCAACAAAAACCCAAAAGATATTTTTGATTTGCTGTTGGTAGTTTGTGGTTTTTTTTAAAAAAAAAATGAAGGCAAAATTTTTTTTCACAGATGGAGTGGAATGAGAGAAAAAGCATGGTCTTGCTCATGTTTAGAGGGTGGTTTGAGCTATACTGGAAAGCACAATTTAACTAGTAGTTCTTATACCAGTAAATTCTTCCAGTGGCTGGATTGTCAAACTTCTAGGTTATACCAGACCTACACAAATAATGGTTTTGCTTCCAGTAAGTTATTTTACAACCACACTGAAATGCATTCAGTATTTTAATGGGGAAGGGGAATCAGAAAATGCACATTTTTATAATTCCTTTCTTGCTCAGTGAGAAACTTCAACTTATTCTCTGCCACCTTAATGCTGTGTTGAAGGTTTGTTTTTCTTCTTCTTGACATATTTTGACATTCTCCTTTATAAAAAGCTCCTCAAGCTATACATCATGGAAGTGGAAACATGCATTGCTATTACAGAAATATTTACTCTTCCAGGACATTCTCAGACTTGATCTACTGAAAACAATTTGTTTGAACCTACCTAAAATTAAAAAAAAAAAAAAAAAAAAATGTTATCTGTATTTCTTTCTGTAGGAATAATTAGTGAAGAGGAAACTTTCAGATTCTTCTGTCCCATATGGACTTTTTAATGATTTCAATTCCCTCTGCTTTTATACATATGGCCTAAGTCCTAAACTGCCCAAAGTTTGCAAATGAAGGATAAAAACACTTGAGTATAAATTCAAAAAACAAGCAATTACTTTAACATCAACAAATAAATGAAAAAAATGCATTTTTTTTTTATGTTTAAGGGTGACAGAACACATTTTTTGAGCATTTTAGAATAAAATTAATTTTAATTTTACTTTTTTTAAACCCACAGATAGATTTCAAACACGCAAGTCATGAATACCATGACCCACATTTTAATGAATCTTGCAATTGTCCTATGTTAGGGCAAGAGCTGAACTTGATCTTTGTGGGTCCCTTCCAACTCACAACATTCTATGATCTATGATTCTATGATTTTGATAAAAAGCAGTTTTGGAATAGTTTGGCAACAAAAAACAAAAGGACAGTACACCTAAATAAGAAATGACACCGTCCCACATGACATCCTTGTCT
>NW_010312666.1:0-50968 GCF_000700745.2 Antrostomus carolinensis
CAATCCCCAACATTCAGTGATTCTGTGAAATCCCCGCCCGTGTCCTCAGCGAAGGGGTTGGGAGCCGGGGGGTGGAGGCCAGGAGGGAGAGAGAGGAGGGTGTGCTGCTGAAGTGGAGCTGGGGGAGCCAGGCGGGAACAGGCAGGTGGGCGCTGAACCTGCCCGGGCTACTGCCGGAGAAACCGGGGAGCTGGGAGGGAGGGAGGTAAGGACTCACCCTAAGGAGCACCCCAACACCTCTGGTAGGGTAACAGGGCAGTGACAGGCTTGAACACTTGAGCCTTTTCAGGCTGCCCTGCTTACTGTGATTGAGCAGACCTATGGGAAAATGCTCCCCAGAGCGCAGCTGCACATCGCTCCTTTGCTCAACGTGAAATCACAAAGATGTGGGATATACGGTCACCATCCCAGGGAGGTGCTGTTGCAGTGGCAATGCTGGGAAACTGATGCTGCTGGGATAGCAGTGATGGTTTTAAGAACCATCTGTGTAACTTGAGGGCTGTGCCCTTGTAAATGCTGCCTTGCAGAATGCAAGATGACCTGGGGATCAGTGATGGCCTGATCCTGCTGCTCCTGCAGAGGAGATAGCCCCTTGCAGTGACAAAGCGTGGAATTTGAAATGCCTGTGTAATCAAACTGCTGTAGTGTTCTCGGCTGTGAGTCTTGCACAGAGAAGGACAAAAGTTTGTAATGCAAATGTGGGTTATTATGTAGACTACTGTGTAGAATTAAGGGATGGAGTTTGTAACGGATATTTATTCAAACTCTTGTAACCTTCCACATTCTGTGTTTTGTAAGTAAGATGCATGGGGCAATGGAGGTGAAAAAGAGTAAGAAGCAGCTGAAAGAAACCATGATGCACTGATCCCAGCCTTCAGCACCACGTGTTGCCTCACAGAGGGAATCGAGAGGAAACTGAACATAACTCACGGTGAAAACAAGAGGAATGGAGACTAGAAAGGGAGGAGAAGTACTGGACTGAAACTGATCCTGGGGAAGGGAGAAGAAATGTTTCTATGAGTGTTTAACTGTTTATCATCTTAGTTTATTTCAGTACCCAAATCAATAACTTCATGGTTTTTAATTGGCATTAAGTGAAACTCCTCAAACCAAGACTATCTTGCCTACAGCAAGTGTGTTGATTCCAAATCTTGCACAACTCCGGTAGTCCTGGACGACAAGAAAAAGTAGAGAGCGAACTCCCTCCCCACCCCAAATTCCAAGGATTTAGCCCCGTTTTTCTTTTGTTTTCCTTTCAAACCTCTGGATTTGAATGGTACATTTCTAAACAAAATGAAATGTAAATTTTTGTTTTGTAGAGTTCCATTATTGGTATCGAGTTAAATGGTCAAACAGAAAAACAGCCACATAATCAATTTTTCGTGCAGCTCTAGCATCAAAGGTATGTTCTACATTTCTGTAGCAGACCAAGTATATTTTACAGTCTAACAGTTATTACACTGAATTTTCTTTTTGCATTTTCATAAAATTAAAGGCCAGATTGCTCCTGAAGTTGGTTTTAGTTTGGTTGGGGAAAAGAAGGTTGTTTTGTTTCTTATGTCAGAAATTCATATAGGCAAGAATAATTGGAAGAAAGATATCCAAATATATAAAATCAGTCTGTGTCAGAGAAGTGTTAAAACAGTGGTGGGGCAAGGATGCTGGTTATATAAATGGGACCATAACATTGAGCTAGCACCATACTTAAAAGCACTGAAGGAACATAAGAACAGAATAGGGAAATCAGTTACAAAAATGCATTTCTCAGAGAAATTGACTGCTGTAGTTAGGAACAGAGGATAACGAGTGATGCACTAAAAAACACACACTGAACAGACAGGCCTAGAAGAGACTGTTCCAGCACTGGGAAACTAACTAAATGTATTTCCACTGTGAAAGCTGGTTAACTGGGTAGGGGCAGCAGCTTTCTAGGCCCCCTGCGAGGAAGGAATTCAAGGCCTTGCCTGTTTGCCAAGTCTTGGTTGCCAAAACAGATTCGCTCTTTGGCCCCGTTCGCCAGTAACGATAGAGATGGTGAAATGTTTTATCTGTCCTTCTTTAGGCAAGCTCACAGCAATAAGGATTCATCTCTTTACAAATATACTCCTTTAATGTCCTTTCTATGAGGCATATGAATATTATCTTTCTAATGGGTTTTAAATGCATCTTAGTAGGATATTAAATGTGGATCTGCATGGACAACTTCAGTGGTTTTCAAATTACAGTTAATCTCTAGTAACCACTCAGAACTCAGTGTCAGGGTCTGTGTGCATGTACATGGATCCCAGCAGCATCTTGGACTTGCCTCATTTAATGGTACTTTTAATTCTTTTGAGCCCTTATTTTCCTTTTTAATTGTCTTGTTTTGCTTATTGAAACAGATGCATACCATTTCACTCCTAAATATTTTTGTTTGTTGTATGTGCAGTAAAAAGGTCAATTTTCCTATTCCCTCTCCCCAGCCCCAACACTGAAGAGCTTAGACAAGAGATGTAGCTAATCTTCTAGAACAAATACCAGTAAGAGGATGCTCCCACATATTCTCAAGACCCTCTGGCTGGCGTCCATGGATTTTAAGTGACTCCAGAGTGAACAGTCTTCTGACTGGCAACTGTGCCAGTTGCTATAATTCAGTACCTTATTAAGGTTTTGTGTGGACAGAGAGTAAGATAATTTATGGATCACAGTGTCCAAGATTTTTAAATGAATAATGATTTCTGGGTGGTCTTGTGGTTAAGAAAACAGCGGATCTTTGAAGGAGTCAGTGGTTTTAAAGAAATCCTGCCCAACTCTTCACAAGTCAATAGCTACTTTCAAAACTCAAGGTTAAATGCCCATTCCCAAGCAACATAGGCATATCGCTTCCTAAGGTGGCGCTTCAGTTGTGGTAGGACTAGTGTCATAACTGAAGTAGATCTGGAAAGAGGACCATACATAGAAATTTCTAGCAATGCGATGCTTTGGAGTGATAACACAAATTTCAACCAAATCCCACCTGGGCATACAGAGTTACCAGCAGCGTAAAGGTTATGGCATGACCTGCCTATAGAGAATTGAGAGTAAAGGAAATTACTTTTCTTCCATTGACCTTTCACATAAGGCTTGCCATGATGCTTTAATTGTAGTAGTAATTGCGCAGTTGTAGTCCATAGCAACAGACTTACTGGAATTTGTAATGAAAATTACTTTTTTTTTTTTTTAATAGCATTCACTGTGTTTTGAGATTCTGAATTGGATTATGTTTGCCAAGCTCAAGTCCAGCAAACAGGTAGACTGGGAGATTTATCCTCAACAGTTACACTAATTCACACTTTCTAAGGTTTGGTGTGCTGAAATGGGCTTCACGTCATTTTTTTGGACGCACACTGAGTATGGGTAAGATGAAGTATGAATTTGTATCACAGACACTTACCCACAACACGAACATAAGACTTACTATGGTAGGAAGCTTGGTCCCCCAAACTCCCTAGCCAGAATTACCAAAAGAAAAATCTATTATGGATATGCAATAAGAAGCACCGGGAGACTTTGTCTCTCATGATAACAGGACACATGGCATAAGAATATCAACAGCCTTGTAAGAATTTTGGACATAGACAATCTGCAGATTATACTAAATCCAGAGCAAAATAATAAACAACATATTCACAAGGTTTTGGCAGTTATTTTTCTTTTATTTTTTCCCCTTTTTTTGGCTGGCCCTTATAAGCACTTTTAAAGCCGAGAAATTATCTGGGTAATTGTCATCTAGCTAGGTGTTAAACTAGCCCCCAGGTGGCTTATAAGGTAGTTTTCAAAGTGTGCCGTTCAGAAGTGGAAGAGATATAGAGACACCATAGATCTCTCAAAAGATGGACTCCTTTGTCCAGAAGATGCAGGATGTCCTCTAGGAAACATGGGCAAAACACATTTGCAGAGGATATCTTCAAAGAATTCAACTACACATCCAGAGCTGGACACATCTCACATCGGGCAAACTCATACCAGTCACCTTAATAGTTTTGCTAAGATGGATAAGAAGAACAGGTAGAGGGAGGAGAGGAGATACATGCCAAATAAACCTTGTAATGTTTGTTGTAGAGAAGAGATGTAACTGTTAATGGAGCAATAAGCAGCAAATTGAGCCTGAAAAAATGTTAAAAAATAAAAGATGAGGCGAGAAAGGTTGGAAACTATGACAGAGAACTTAACAACAAACAACTTATGCATCTTCATGGCCTGAAGGCAAGTCCATCACAAAAAATTTCCCAGTCTTTCTCCACAGTAAAGCAGGAACAACACCTGCCCCAAATTCTTCTGGGAAACCACTGTGGGTCATTGTCATAAAATACATTATTTAATCCCATTCATAAACTGATTGAAGTCTCTCTGAAGGTTGTTAATCTGTGTTCATACCACTCCCACTGGAAAGCTATTCCAGAATCTAATATCCTTTATAAATACTTTTCATGACTAGCTTATACCTATTGCCAACGTCATCTTCCAGACTACTTCGCAGTTTACTTCCCCTGCAGCTTGTTTCCTGCTAAAAAAATTATGGGTAGCATACCTATCTCTTCTTAATCTCCTTTTAGCCAGTATGAATTTAAGGTTAAGTCTCACCTGTCAGTCAGAGGCTCCACTCTTCTGACTACCCTTCGATCTCTTTTCTAGTTTGTTTGGAATATAACTTTCTTGAATGCAGTAAGAAAACCAATGTACACTATATTACAAGGCTCACAGATGTCCTGTATGTGACCAGTGGAAATACATGCCTGGGTACAACTTAAAATTGCATCCAAGAATCAAAATCACTTAATGAGTATATACATAGCTTCTATTTAATAAATGCCTACTGAATGGCAGAAATTCTTGTTCATGACCTTGTATTATATCCCCTTTTTATCACTTTAGGTTCTTCTAGGTCATCTTAGCTCTTTTTTTTTTTAAAAAAAAAAAAAAAAAAAAAAAAAAGCTCCTGTATTGACAGTAACTTCCAACTTCATCTGAGTTCATTAAATACATATATTATGCATATGCTATGTACTTTATATGGAGATCAGTCCCAAAATTAATCCTTGAAGATCTTCTTTAGTGCTTGGGGAAAGACTGTATCTCAGAAGTGTAATATGATTATTCACATAACATAAAGCACTGTCAATAAGAGTCTGAATGCCTTTGGGGGCAGAGGGGAAGACAGACCCTTTTGACATGATATTTAGCACATACCAGTTACAGGAAGTTAATACACAGCACAGTGCCCATGATTCTATGATAAAGCATATCTACTCTGATTATTGCAGAGACAAACTCACATGTCAGAAGCTGTCTAGCCCTGTTAGCCTCATACTTCATGCTGACCAGTTTAAGCTTAAGTGGAACAGTACACACAGACAGCTTCCAGATGCCTTCTGCTTCTTAGGCAGGTGAGTCTTGGTTTGCTTTCTACTGTAAAAGCTGTGTACTTTTTTCCCCTTCTGTCTTGTTCAAACAAGGAAGCCTGTAGTACAACTCCACTGTCTTCATCTTTACTAGGTATCAGAAATCAACAGCATGCTCATGCAGAAGCACGCAATGGCAGCACACCTGAAGCTTTATGTAGTTTGAGTTTCGACTCCCTGCATGAGATGCTGAACACTTTATTCAATTTGTTTTGCTAAATTTGTGTAATCTAAATGGAATGAAAAATATATTGAATAAGTTTAAAAGGAAAAAGTAGCATGTGTTCCTAACAATGCCTTTATATTAGTCAAAGATTCTTATTTGTTAGTTGAGAAAATTCCCTTTGTTGTTGAGCTGCTACAGTAGGAAGCAGATGGCTGTTTAAATCCCAGAATTCCCACCAGGAAATGTGAACAGATGTCTGTAAGCAGGAATAGAAAAAAAAAATCTTTCTGTAAGTCTGTACACTGGGAGCAGAGCTATTTATGAGATTTTATAAAAAATCTGTCTGCTTCCAGAAGCCAATTAAACATTTTGTCTTCCCTTACCTTTTCCTCTTCTTCCCCCACACTTTAGAAGTACACATCTGTAACATGGATGGGGCATTGATAAAGCAGACTAACATTTAAGAGTGTAGGAATAGTCCCAGTAACACATCTGGCAACTTTGTGTCTCTTCCACAAAATCCTATCTTCTTTTCCAGCTTTGTTGACATTACAGGCATAAAATCTGTCATTTACACAAGAGCTGTACCATAAAGCAAGGCTCAACACAAAACAAGTTCACTTCTGAAGGCCTAGCCATTGTAAAAGAGCAGAGATGGAGGTGGACAAGGTTGAGTGCTCAGCAGAGGTGTTACTAAATCCTGTGTCTTTTTCAAATACTAATTTTCCTTCCTTGTTTTGCAGTGTTTTGTATCCAATACACTAGAAAGGAAGATTGCTTACTCTTAATGACACCATTTCACCTCTAACAGTAGCTAAAATTCCATGCAGGAACATGCAGCAAAAGATTGAAAGCTGCCCACAGGCACCATTTAGTGTCATGGATGCATAACAGAAGTTCAGGCTCTGAGAAGGAAAGGAAAAAAACAAAACAAATGACACCCCTTGAAGATTACAGACTATAAAAACACCTTAAACTTAGTTCTTGTGCCCTTAAGGAGTCCTCTCTAATTTTCTCCTATAGTTGACTTCCAGCCCTTAAAACAAAAACAAACATATCTGAGCTTTCTTGTGAAGTTGCTGGGAAATAAAGTAGCTCTATTACAGTTAAATCAACATGGGGAAAACAGTCCTATATTCACATCTAAAACAATGGGTTTCTAGCCGTCAGAATATGCTCTTGTGGTTACAATCAACCCAATACTCAGTAGTGGTCAGAAAAGCAAACTGAATCCTAGGTATTATTAGGAAAGGGTTAAATATCTAAATGGATACCATCATTCTCAAATTGTGCATGATCATGACTGAACACCATATACATCACTGTCTTTCCTTTTCCCTTCAGAAAGGGTTCAGAGAAGGAGGATGATAATGACTTTAAACATGCAATGGCTTCCAAAAGAAGAAACAGAACAAATCAAGACTTTTCAACTGGGAAGAGACAACTGTGGAAGGACATGGTAGGGGTCTGTAAAATCTGTCTATAGTCATATATGTCTATATGTTAAAATTTTACACCAAATGAGAAAAAAAAAAAAAATGACTGGGTAAGTTCATGGATAAATCCATTGAGACATTGTAAATGCATAGAAGCCCTAAGCTAAACTGTTGCAAAATGTTTGAAGGTTGTGAGTACATCTCGGCTTGTTCTGCCCTCGTTCTCTGATATTTTGGCACTGTCAGAGACAGGGTGTTGGACCAAACAGAATTTTGGTGCAGCTCAGTTTGGTTCTCTGCTATTCTTTACAGAGGTCCACAGCCTAGACAGATATCTACTGCCACGATGCCTCAACTGTAGAAAATATTATGTACTTCTGTTCTTCAACTATAGACATCTCCCTTATGCTGTAGAGAGGAAAAGAGAGAGAGAATCGGAGCAATGGTAAATATACAACGTGTATGTAAATAACTTAATTTTCGCTAGGAACATTCTGAAGGTTAGTAGATTCCAATTGTATACTCTTTGGACTCATTTCTTCAAGGTTTAAATCTTATAAGAAAATACACACCTTTCACGTAGCATGCATGAGAACTTTAAGCAGCAACTGCACACATTGAGAGATAAAATAAGAAATGGATGCAAAACCAGAACTATTTCCAAAAGCAGTGCTGGAAATAGCCATCTTATTAGACAGCACATCTTTAAAGTTTTATTTTTTTTAATAAAATTGGGGAAGTATTACAAAAAGAACAGATATCAACCAAAATAATGTTTCAAAGCAACTAATTTTCTAATAAAATGGCATTCAAAGAAGCATTCTCATTTCACTAAATATTAACCTAACACATCAGCATGTTTGGCGAAGTCAATAACCTAAGTGGAAACCATTGTCATTGGCAAAGACTCAAAACATTATTATTTCAAGAATTTTAGCTTTGCATCCTTGGTATCAATCTTAATTTATGATGAAATGCTGAAACCGTGAATCACGTATATCAAGGTTTCTTTGTTTATGATTAAATGCATATAATGCCAATGGTAATCAGAAATCCATGAATCAGCATAGAGATATGATTTTCAGTGGGGTACATTTTTTTTTTAAGTTTTCTCATATACACCCACAGTTACAGAGTGTGTCTATTCCTGACCAAACAGGAGGACACAGTCACACCATCCTGTTAATTCTGATTATCTCATAATCAACTTTCTACACACAGCTTATCTGGTCTGCTGGTTTTATTCAGCTATAGGCATTTCCTAGGTTTTTACTTTGATTAAGAAGCACCTAATTTTGCAGAAACTCTGTTCCTTACTTCTTGCCAGAGGAAGGAAACATTGAAGTCATCCATAAAATGAAGGGATTTTTCTGTACCTTTCCATCTCACTTTCCCCTGAGAATCTTATAGTATTTATAGACAGTTATTATTGGCAGCAGAGTTAACTTGATATAGACCCATCATTTCTTTTGCTCCACAACCAAGAGATGTCAAGCATGATATTTAACAAAACATGCTAATTAAAGCAGACTTAGTCTTTAATGCTACTTCACACATTTCTTTGCAAAGCAAACTAAGCACATGGAAAAGTAGAAGATGGATATGGGGGTGGGAGGGAAATACCTAGGCTGCCTAATAATTAAACTGTTTCAAATAACCAACAGCATCATTTACTAAACCAGTGCTACTCTCCTAAAGAATTTCTGACAGCTATCACATGTCTTTGTCACAGGGCCTAGGTGACCAAAGCCACCACTCCAAGTGACACTCACAGGAATATAAGTAGGTTTTTTTGTCACTGATTAGCCATGCCATTGGCTTATGAGATATTCCAGAAGGAGACATATTTTTTGAATGTGGATTAATACACAGAACCCAAATGTTCAGGGTTCATTGCAAACCAGACATTCATATGGAGAAGAGGTGTCACGGGAAGAATATATATCATTAAATGGAAAAGAAATGGGCAGTAATTTCAGCATATCTGTCACTCTTGTTAAGTAGATCTTAAGTAGGTCTAAGGATCCATGACAAAGCATTCAATTTTAATGCTTCTGTAAAACTGAAATCAATAAAACCAGAGCTATACTGCTCTGTACTCGGTCCCCTGTTTTCAGGCTGTGGTCAGAACAGCTGGTTGTGTTTTCCAGAAATGGTGAAACAGTTCTTCTGATGACCTTCCACTCTGGAAAGAACAATGGGTGGGAAAATAGAAAAAATATACGCTGTTTACATTGATGAAATTAAGTTCTAAAAAACCAAAATATTAATAATTAATGACATCATGCTTGAAGGAACTATCCTGTTTATACAACAATGCAGCATTATTCAACTTTTTGCAAGGTGCAAGATGTCTGGGAGTTCACCTTCAGCTGACCTCAAAATAAAAGGTTTAAATAGTTTTATCCAGATTTTCACAGGATTAGCATAAAGCAAAGAATTTGCATCAGATTACTGGTCTGACTGTCATTAGAGAAAGCATCCAAGCTAGTTGAAGGCTGCTACTTGTTCCAGAATTAAAAATCAGAAGGCCAGCCTCAAATCTGAAAGCACCAATCCTTCCAATTTCTAATCCTTCTTCCTACCCTGACAAGCAAGTAAATGCAATTCACTTCTCCAGCATGGGTCCCCTCCACAGGGTGCAGGCCTTCAGGAACAGACTGCTCCAGCATTGGTCCCCTGCAGGGATCACAAGTCTAGCCAGCAAACCTGCTCCAGTGAAATCACTCCAGTCACTACAACTGCCTAGACATTAGATGCACAATCAATATTACATTTGGTTCTTCTTTAGCTTTACCATTACTTTTTATCCCAATCCTGCACAGTGCTATAGCACATATATGGTGGTGTTGGTCAACAGCCAGCTGGACGTGAGCCAGCAGTGTGCTCAGTTGGCCAAGAAGGCCAACAGCATCCTGACCTGTATCAGAAATAGTGTGGCCAGCAAGAGTAGGGCAGTGATTGTATCCCTGTTCTTGGCACTGGTGAGGCTGCACCTCAAGTACTGTGTTCAGTTTTGGGCACCTCACTACAAGAAGGACATTGAGTTGCTGGAGCACATGCCAAGAAGGGCAACAAAGCTAGTGAAGGGCCAGGAGCACAAGTCTTAACGAGAAGCAGCTGAGGGAACTGGGATTGTTTAGTGTAGAGAAGGGGAGGCAGAGGGGAGACCTTATCACTCTCTACAGCTACCTGACAGGATGTTGTAGCGAGGTGTTGGTCTCCTCTCCCAAATAACAAGTGATAGGACAAGAGGGAATGGCCTTAAGTTGTGCCAGGGGAGGTTTAGGTTGGATATTAGGAAAAAATTCTTCACTGAACAGATTGTCAAGCATTGGAGCAGGCTGCCCAGGGAAGTGGTGGGGTCACCATCCCTGGAAGTATTTAAAGGTCATGTAGACGTGGTGCTTAGGGACATGGTTTAGTGCTGAACTCGGCAATACTACTTTTATGGTTGGACTAGATGATCATAATGGTCTTTTCCAACCACACTATTCTATGATTCTATGATATATCAATACCCCAAACTCCTATGCCTGAAATCAAAGTATAAGCTGGCTATACTGTGCTGCTGTAGTATGTTAATATTCCGGTTGCTAAGGTGATGGGCTTATCAAGTTAACTCTTGACAAGTAGTTGGCCTAAATAACATGGCAATATGAGTCAGTGCAGCGCATTATACAATGACACCTAGATTAACTCCTGATGTTCACAGAATTGTTCAAGTTGAGTCCTTTAAAATTAGAAGACATCCCCAAGCTACACTGTATTTTGCAGCACAGTATATAGATATGCTTGATTTTCTGTAGTGCCATCAGAATGTAACAACTTAAATACTCCCCCCCTACACATCAGAAAACAGAATCTGTTTTGGGGTTGTTTTTTTTTCCAACCCAAAATGATAGCAAGAATATAGCATTCTGGAAACTGCTTTAAAGGGAGAGAAACAGACATGTTCACTTGTTTCTATGTTCACTTGCTATCTATTCATAGCTGAATGATGTCAAAGCCTCAGTAATGAACCCACAAATTTTGGATTCTTGAGTCAGAATAAAGATTAAGAGATTGATGGGAAAACAGCCTTCTTGTGTTCTCCTGCCCACATCTATCTGTACTTGTATCTCTACTCAGCCATAAAACATTTCAGTGAACTCCCATCCTTGCAATTTACAAAAACATTTAGTGACACTATCATCTTCCTACTTTGTACTTCTAGCCACCTACAAGTGACATTGTGTTTCTCTAATAGGCCATTATGTTGTCTGCTTGAAAGCATGTTTGATATAACTCCTTGCAAATGTACTAGAACAGTCACATTTGTTTCTAGCTTTCTAAAATACATTTCAGATGTTTAAATTTTTTGTCTTTTTTAATGATGCTACTTTCAAATGAAAGCAGCTCTCTACCTGTAACTTAAGTTCTGTTCTCCCATATCATGGTTGATCCTTTCTAACTCTCAGGAAGGCTGCAGTTAAGTCATGTGGTTTTAACACTTTTTCTGCATTGCTACACAAGCCCAGATTTATGAAAAAAAAAAAAAAATCCATCCAGCTCTCACTGTCACCAGGGAGACCTGGTTCATTCCCATTGAATGAAGGGAAGCAAGTGCTAGGGGTCTGCTTTCCAAGCTGACAGGCTTTCAAGAACAGCTGTTAATGAGAACTGAATGAGGACTAAGGGTGCTCAGAGACAAGCTGGAAGAGAACAGTTCAGTTCTTCCCTTAAACTGCAAGCAATTACAATTTTAAAAAATTATTTTTCTTATTCAATTATTAGTTGCCATTAAAAATCAAAAGTGAAGTAAAAACTCCAGGCATAATACTTACCTATTCATGTTGAAAGCAGAGGGACCTCTCATTTTATAACTTTATTTTATAGGTGTTCTGCTTGGAGATAGCCTTGAAGATCAACCAGAAGAGCCAGTTGATGCAGACTGGGAACTGCAGACCTCTCCAAGCATGTGACAGAGAGCAATTATGAAGGTGAATATTTATAGATGAAGATGAGCTCTAATACTGAAAGATGTGAACAGCCCAAGTTCTGAGGTACCTGCATACATGAAGGTCACTCTGTGCCAGCAGCAGGTGGCATTGATTGCAGATCAGTGTACATCAGTGAGTAAAGGGTTGAGGGGAAGATGGGATTGTTTACTCTTCGCCCCCTCCATTTTAACATTCAGACTACAAGCTATTTCTGAAGACAGAGATATCCAAAGCCTTATTGTGTGTGCAGTGAGGAGTCTATTGAACAAGTAACTACTATCTACTCTTCCCTTCTTCCCTCCCAAATAGCACACAGGCAACATCCATCCACATGACTTATTTGTCATAGCCTTGTAACACATGTACATAAATCAAGCAACTCCTGGAAGATATGAACATCCCTTCCCTCCAGCCAGCACACTCCTAGTCTGCTGAAGGAAAAGGGGGAAGGAGAAAGGGCAGGCAGAAGATCCTGACCCATAGAGGAGCTCCATGCTATGCCAACAGCCATGACAAGTAGAATACAGGGAAAAACATTTGGTCTTCTCTAAGATCAGGCTGTTCTTGATAGATTTTTACTCTAGGGTCAAGTCAGCACCTTTATGCCCAAGATGCATGTTAACTAATATTTCCTTGGAAGTTTTCTATTCCCTGGAAGATTTCTCTCTAGCAGAGAGAAGAAAGGAAAAGCAATCCAGGTAGTAGGCTTGAGGAGTTCAACAGGCCACAATGGGCCTAAGTAGGAATACTAGTTGCAGCACTGTTTCTTTTGCACAACAGGGGAGCATCTTCAGAATGTGAATAATACCAAGGAAACTTGCTGGTATTTATTCTCTTCACAAAGCCAGCAACACAAAAATGTCATAAATTAACTCAAACAAGAAAAAAAGAACATACTTGACATCCTATGTGTTAGACCAGTCAATAAATTCTGTATCCCATCAAACTGCTGATATTGTTGTACCAGGAAAGGGCCCAGGTGGCTAAGGAATTATTTTCTCACCATAAGGACAGACAAGAGGTGGAAAAGGTTGCCCATTGAAGTTGTGCAGGCTACCCAAACCACCACAATACCCATTCCCTTTTGTCTGTGGACATCTTGTTCATGAACGTGGCTAAAACCCTTCCCCGCTCCCCACCCTCGCTGATACTGTGCATACGATTTCACAAGTACTAATTTTAGAACAGTTTACAAGTATTCCTCAAGCAGAAAGAAATAAAATTTAAATTATTTTGGGAATTATTTGCCTGCCACTTATGGTCACAGTAGCAGCTATATTTTTAATCTCCAATTCTGCAAACATTTATAGAAGCAGTTTTACTGACTAAGCAGTCCATCCACTTTTCACTTTTATTAGGATTTCTCATCTGAGTGAAGTTACACTTACTATGTTTGTGTTTGCAAGAGCAGGTAATAAATGCCATCTCTCCAGTTTTGTCTCCAAGCTGTCGGGAGGGGGAAAAAAAAGTAAACAGGTCTATTCAGAGAGTTTTTGAACATAAGAATGTATTTCTAAATCCTTAACTGCATTTTCTCCCGTGCAGTCTCACAAGCGGCAAACAAATGAGAAGAATAAAGGTTGGAAGGTGTAATATTGCTGTTTCTGAATAACACTCTTGCCTGCTTATAGAGAACTTCCTCGCTTCCTCACGTGTTGCACAGGGACAACTGAGCCTCATTTCCTATAACATGTTCTGGGCTTCAGCTTTAAATTATCCTTAAAGTCTTGGTCTTTTTGTCTGGTGCAACAATTCATACTACTGTGGGACAAATAAGCACAGCAAGACAGTCAAATTAGCGTATACAATTTGTGTTGTTTTTTTTTTTTTCCCCTCCAGTGCAAGGAGAGGATCTAAATCTAACTTCTCATGCCTTTTGTTCTCTGAAACAGGCTCCTCTCCCTGTATGAACCCTGATATTTTTAGTGGAGTCTGGCTAGCAACAAGCACTGGGCCAACAGGTTATGTCTGCAATAAGGAATAACATCCTGTGTGTTTTCAGATAAGGCAATTCTGGCCAGTCATCCATTTTCCTTTTGATAAAAATTGTTAGAGGGTTAATGTTTTGCAGGATAAAGGTAAACATGTTTGTGAAGAAATATCTATATGAGATTAGGGTTGGTTGAACTCTGCTTATAAATGGAGGCAAGTTGCTTGTTGCCCCACATCCTCACCATCTCAATCTTCCCTGTAGAGGTACAGAGAAAAGCCCTAAAGTACTGAGGGCCTGAGGAGCAAGACAGCAGCTGCTGTTTTGAAAAGTGAGCCAGTTCCATAAAAACATCTCTCTGGCAATCACCTCACTCCGCTCCCCAGAGCTCAGGCACAGACAAAGTACGGAGCATGTCTGTAGGTGCCTTGCCACTGCTGACAGTCTTCTACCCCAGGCAAACCTACTTTATCAATGTTAATCCCAGCCCTATAAGTGTATTGTACTTTTTTTTTTTCTCCTTTGAGTACTGTATCCCTTGAAAGTTTCTCAGGATGGGTTTCCAGAGCTTAAAGGCCCCTTGAAAGAAAAGGAAGAAATCCAGGGTCACTTTCCTGGACTACAATGGTGGATTTCTGTCTCTGCCCAGCACTGTGCAATATTTTTTTCACCTTCTGGTTTTCTTGTTCTTTGCTCTGAAAGAACAAGCATTTCTTGATTGGCAAGAGCCCTGATCAGCCCAGTAATAATCTGCTTACATGCTTCACAGATGAAACAGAGCTAGACTATAGTGGGCTTCTGCTGTGCATTGTTACCATACCCATGGGGGTTTAGGATGCTTATAGCTGTGAACAAGGTCATGGAAAGGATTTTGGCCTGACTATGTGTGGCAGCCATTTCCCTAGTCAGGTTAATGAAACCCCCTTTCATTTGTGTTTTCTCCTTTAAGATGACAACTGCTATAAAAAAAAAAGATAACCTCTCTGACCTTAGCCGTTGTCTCTCACTGTGGTTTTTCATCCCTGAATCTGTTAATTGAAACTACACAGTCACAAGAACAGCACTCTACATAGTTTAGTCCCTAATCATGTGAAGCCTGAATCTCAGTGAGGAATTTATGTATAACACTAATTATGACTGACATTGCCTGTTAGGATGGGAGATAAAAATCACATCACAGCATAGCTAGAATGGTCTTGCAACCTCTCTACAGCTGGCTTAATGTTTCTACACAAATAGCTTGACCTTTAGAAAAGTGAGGGAAGGAAAAGCAGGAGATGTTTTGAGCTTTAAATTATTCCCATTTGTATTTCTATGAATGGCACATTTGGTCCAATTTCCAGTCTCTGGCATTTCTAAACTGTCATGTTACAAACAGGCAGCAGGCTATAAACTTTGCCCCCCAGGGGGAAGGAAGGCAATCAAGTAGGCACCCCAGGCAGCACGTCTGTAATGCTGCCATGTCAAAAACCCCGTGTCTACAGGCCCTGCAGCAGCAGTTCTGTGCTGTTACAGCACAGGCCCATCAACAGCACAGTGAACACATCATGCTGGTTCCTTGTTGCTGTATCTAGATTGATGATACCTCTGCAAAGTGATTCTAGAGAGGGTATAAAAACAGAGAATTGGGACTCTCTACCTTTTACCCACTTTGCATTGCTCTTAATTCATACATGTAGGCAGCTCCAAGGTTGGTATTTCTTCCTGTCATTCTCAAATACAACAAAAGGGACTGGGAAAGGAAAAAAAGGGGAAAGAATCAATGTGGAAAGAAAATGGAGGCTTTGACTGGAAGTCACATGAAAAGTTTGTTATCCTGCAAGTCTTGCCTTTTGCCAGCATCACTAGGAGAGGCTATTGTTGCTCCAGTTCATCTGCTGAATTTAAGAGGTAGTCACCAGTAAGAGCCAACCACTTTACAATGTAAATAAGTAACACAAGTGGGGAATTTACTGGAGATTAGTTACTTTTTAGAAACTAGATCTGATGGTTTGCCGCAGATTTGAATTTACTCCTTTTCCACCCAAAGCTTCTTTCTGCTCCAAGTATTGAAAACATTGGCCTACAAGAGTTCACACAGAATGAAGACATCTGACTTGAAGGGTGGGAGCAGGATAAATTCAGTCTGGGCCCTTATTTCATCTCCTAAAACGAGGAGACTGTCAACTGGTGTTACCACACAAGAGGTTAACTAGAGAAGGACAAGGTTGATCAACATCAAAAAATTATAAATAAAGACCTCTAATTTCAAGCAGCTGGTCTACAGCTCCTTCAGTTTGTTTCCATGTTTTTCTGTAACTTTTAACTCAAATATATTGCTTACTTTGTTTGCACAACCTTAGCTTTGCTGATTTCCATGTACTAGAACTAGTTGAGGGAACAATTTAAATATACTAAGCAAATCATATAAACTGCAAGCCTAAAGTGCTATTGAAGCAAAAAATATAGCATGGATTTGCTAAATTTGGGCTCTTATCAAGCTCAAATTAAAAATTTTCATGTTGTGGTTTTTGCCATACTGATTTTACTAAGAGCGGGTTAGGAAATTACATATTCAGACTTTTCATAGCATCTGATTGTGATGACTTAGAGAGTAGCCTTGATAAAGTTTGCATTCTAACTCCCATTTGGCACCTTACAGCACACACAGATACAGCAGTGCCTTTATGAACTTTGGGACTGGAGGAGATACAAGACTCATCCCACCCAGCAACCAGGAAGGTGAATGCTGCATGAAGGTACCTTCTCCATCCAACTGTTAAATCTTTTTGCAGGAAAAAAAACAAAAACAAAAACAAAACAATCCTTCCTAGAGTACAAAAGAATAAGCTTTTGGATGGACAGGTCTCTTGAGAATTATTTTAGTGATGCTAGGCAGGTATACACTGTATAACAAGTGTCCATAAGAAGGCTTGCTTTTTGACGTGTTCACACTAGTCACTGCTCCTAGCAGCATCCACCGTTCTCAACACAACTGTTCAACTTCCTCTTTTATCACCCACCTTTGCACCAGGCATAAGCAGGATCTGAACTCAGCCTCACATTCACAGCAAACTACTTACTGGCAGGCAGAGTGAAAAATAGGAAGTACTGCAGATTTACAGTTTCATTAGACAGCTACACAAACATTTTCTGATATTTAACATTTACAGGAGTGGGTGGGACTGTGTGTTAAAACATTAGTTTCTCTACCTGTGGACATGGTTTGTAAGCTTGAAATTGCAAGCTGTGTGAATACAAGCTTTAACTAGATTGCTGAACATTAAATCTGAGGAATCATGACACAACAGCAGGAGTTTATGTTCCTGCATGTAACCTAGCTATGGTATGCTCCATGCATCACGTGTCTGTAACCAGTGTTAAGATTTCATGGCAAAGCAAATTAGTTCAGTCTGACCCATTTAGAAACAGCCAGAACTACAGAGAACAGGGGGATTCTGCCTCAAAAGCTATTGTGAGCACAGGGGCGCCAATAGTAGGAAATATACTCAAGTTTTACCAGTTCAACTAGCAGCTGAGTGGTGGGAAAATAGGTTAAGTGTGGTGGAGGGCTAATACTCACACAGACCAAGATGTTTTGCTGCATGTCTGGCAGCAGCTTGAATTTTTCTCTAGTTCTGTAAGGCAAAATCACAACCTCTGCTGTCTTGTTTGCAGAACAGGTGGTAAACAGTCACCTCCAAGGGAGCCATATGAAACTTGTATCCGTAGATGTTGTTCTGAGGAAAAGGAGTTATTAAATCAATGGTCAGAGAAACAAGAACTTAGATTTATGGTCTCAGTTTAGTGACCTTCCTGGGAAACAGGACACTCATTTACACCCCTAAGAGTAATTAGGCACTTTCTGCAGAAGTTACTACAATAGCTTCAAAGTAGTTTTAATAGGGAGAACCGGTAGCATTATCTCTGCATCACTGCTGTGAATCAAAGAGCCCCAGAGGCAGAAAAGCTGCGGTCCCCTCCCTGGGCCGTGTGCATGCCAGCCAGCAGCATGGTGCTCCTCCCAGCTAGCACAGGCTCCTGCAGCACAGTGTGGCGGCATACCCTCACTGCTGAGCAACCGTACCTGGCTCCAGGCCTGGAGGACCTCCTACAACATACCTCACCAGAGATCTTGAAGCATGTAACACAAGGGCCAGTACAGTTGATAACTCCCAGCCATAGTTGAGAGACTGGAGTAAAATTTGAGTGGGAAAGCAGTACAGAATCCAAAGCAACACATGGCATAGTACAGACTGCGCCCTGTGTCAGCACTCACTGCTCTTTCTGCAGAAGGAAGTAGCTTCCATTGACACCAGCAAACCAGATTCAATGAGAAGTTATAGCAACAATGACCTGAAGTTATTATGCTCACAGGAGCTGAAGACCTTAATAACTATGTACAGCACATTGTGGCTGCAGCCACCTCAATCCCGACCGTGTGCTCAGCCAGCCCATGCAGCGTCTGGATGTAGGAAGAGCTTTGGTCAGTTGCTTATATTCCTTGCCAGATGCAGATGAAATGCCTGCAATGTACCCACCATCCAAACAGGCAGTTCCAACAAGCTCCCCATACAGAGACCAGCTGCTGAGTACAAAATTGACTGTGGTCCTGAAGTGCAACACCGAGTTGTATGTGCAAGAGCAATTTATATGTATCGCTGTTGTACTGAGAACAATAGCTCAGTTTCTGTATCCCACTGGGCTGAGCGCTGCAGGTGGGAAAGATGAGCTGACAGGTATCTGCAAGATGCCTCTCCTGTAAGTGTCTTAACTTTCTCCGGCACCACACTACACTCAAGTTAGCAGCAATCAGACTAAACTAAAGTCAAGCTCCTTTCCTTCCTGACCTTAGACATGAAAAATGTGCTCCCTGTTCCTTTGGGGCTGCTGGAAGCTTCCAGGAATCAGCAATTCCTCTGACACAGGGAAGAGTCCTGGACAAACACAACATAAAATCTAGAGGCTGGCAAACTACTTTCAGTAAAATATCAAGTGGAAATATTTAGATGGTAGAAGAAGGCATGTTTCAGAAGCTGGGAGGAACAAACTTTTTTGGGCACAAATTGGTATTAAAGAGCTTCTCAGTTGAAATACTACAATGGTGCTTATTTAAAATATGTATTAAAATGCATGAGAAAGTAGCATTTAAAAAAAATAATGATCCAGAACAGTTGAAGCATTTGACCACTACAGAAAAGTCAAGCAAAGGAAAAAGATGGCTGAAATCAGTGAGTAAGCAAAAAAAAACAAACAAGCAGCAAAAGCTATATGAAACTGCAGCCACCTTTTTATAGTTTCCATCAGCATAAGGCCTATGATTCTTTAAAACAAAGGGTCATCTTTTTTTGATTGCTTTGCTCCCAAAATACTCTTTGTCTGCTCAACTTTAGCTAAGGTGTTTAGGCTTTCTAAATTAATTCTCCTTTCCCCATTGTGGAGAAGTTTAAACCCCTTAAAATCTTGCTAAAGCCTTTTATATGAGAAAGGCAGTCTCATAAGCCTGATTTAACTTAGGCCCAGCTGAGAGTTTAAATTCAATAAAGAATTATTTGGAATTTGTACTAAAGAGAAAAAGCAGCAAGGCTTTCAGAGAAAGTAAGTTCAGAAGTTCACAGTTTCAGAAAACTTACATAGTATACCTGTGCAAGGGTAAAATCAGTCTCTAGGAAACTGATTTTAAAAAAACAAACCTCTAGGAGACTGATTTTAAAAACACTAGGAGACTGATGATTATTTAAAAAAAACCCAAACACCTCATCTCTAAACAAAAGGGGAGACATACAGATATGTAGTAGAACTCTTTAAAAAAAGGTCCAGAGTGAAGTGTTCCTGATACCTCTATCAAAAAGCAAAAGTAAAAATGAAGGAGTAATTACACAATCATTCCAATGGGGTAGGAAGAAGTGGAGAGAACAGAGGAAATGCTTACTAAACAAGTGACAAATCTATCTATTTGGCTAAAGCATCACAATGTGCCAGAAGCACAGCTACTATGCTTTGCTTTGTAGCATCGCTTTTTGCCTTTTACTTCAGATGATTCTCCTCAAAACTGATGCGGAAGAGGGTCTTTTTTGTTCTCTAGAGGTCCCAGCAGACTTTAAATGGTCTGACTGGTATCCGCTATCTCCACAGAAGAGAAAACACCCGAGACTCTGAAAATGCGCTCCTTTGGAAATATGCCTGTCTCCGCACATTGTCAGCCTCATCCAAACTGTCTTCTGTAGGAAGAGTCACACATACTAGAATTTAGGCCTGCAGGGACCGTGTTCAGACCAGAGGGCTTTATGTTAGCATGAAGTGCTACGTATACTTGGGATGCATTGGGAACAATATCCGCAGCAGGTGGCAGAAAAATACTTCCTTGGAAGTGACAGAAGACACTAATTACTTTCAGTTTAAAACCAAAAATACACAAATTTGTATGGTGTTACACATCACTAGTCAACTCCTCCATGTCATTAATCCTTCCACTGACTTCAAAGCAGGACAAATTTCTTCCACAGAGAAACATACTTTCATTAGTGCCATAGTGACAACAGCTGATCTCTCCTTCCCCCTCCCATCCTGCCATTTCCATTCCACCAAACAGGAAACTAAATCTCAGCAGCTTTCCCTTTTTCTTGCCCAGGAGCTCAAGAAAGGCCGGGAAGAATAGCTGTTTAGGAACAGCTGGAGAGAGCAGCCTTTGAAAACATGGAAGAACCCCACTATGAGCATCTTCCTTGAAGGTTCAAGACCTGTATTTAAAATAAGGAAATTAAAATAATCCCGCAAAATAAAATGCTCGTTTTCAGTACCTCACCTCTTGGTCACATGTGGAACTGAAATAACTAAGTATGCTGCAGTATAATTAACAACTCCTTTACACTTACTACACAACTTCGGTATGTAGCTTAGAGAATCAATTCAAGGATAGTCTTCCCTACAGCATTCAAAAACCTGGTGGCCCAAAAAGCAACTTTTGAGCAGAACAGTAATTTGGTATCTGCATGCATTCATATATGAGGCCACTTAAAACTATTTCACTAAGCCTGACAGACAGCAAGATTAGTTCCCGAATCAGATTTCCCTCTTTTCTTCTCGCTTTAGCCCATTAGGAAATCCATTTTTCTTCTCCGCCAATAAGGGAGAAGGGTCAAGAGAAACATAAAAGCAACAGTCTTGTACTTCTTCAAAAGCATTCAGAAGAATGGGGGCTGGGTGCAAGAAAACAGTTTGCCTGTTAAGGCTGTCTAAAGCAACAAAAAAATCTTTCCCATTCATACATATAAATGCTGCATTTTACAATTGAAACAACTTCCCGGTAGTTTTGGCCTGAGCTGGCAATTACTAGAAGCCAGTATTTACATTTTTATCTTTTAGAGGCAGGCTAGTTCAGTTCCAGTGTCACCACCTCTGCTTCTACAAAACGCTGAAGATTATTTTATATGAAAAGCTTGCTGGATTGAAATTACACCCCATGTCATTTCATAAGCAAACAAGAGAAACAGGGACTGGAAAAAGCATGGAAAGGAACAAGTTTGTATTTGCAGAAAACAGACAACACAACCTGGCTTGTACACACACTTCAAGTTTGATAGCAGTTTCTCCTGCAACTGTATCTGGATGTATTTCAGGCTTGAAATTACAGTTTTAACTATGTAACATACTCTAAGAAGGTAATTAAATAATAATGGATAGAAATGGCTATTCCAGCACTCAGTCTCCCCCCCTTAATTCTTAAAGCAAGGCCTTTTAGGCAGATTTCTATATATTTTAGCTAATTAATACTTAAAATTAGTAAATAAATTTGATAGAGAGAAACATTGCTAGGCAGAAAGCAGTTTGATAAGATAGGTGTTTGCAGGTTAGATCAGGAACAAGGGGACATGTAGAAATTTGAAAGAATCAGTATCTCAGCCAGTTCACACCATTTGTTTAGTTGTGCTTTTACTCGGACACAATATAAAGCATTACATGTCAAGTTCAGAAAATTCACTTAGCTTTTAATATTTCCTTTTTCCTCATTAATTTTTTTGAAATATATGCACCCACATTTGTGTTTTACCAAATCTGCCACTTAAGCTTTACTCAGATCTGTTAAATATTTAGTTTACCATTTGGTTTTTGCTGACAATTGCATCAATTGAGTAATTACGCATAGACAGGAATATACTGGCCTTATTTATTTCACTTTTCCAAATAAAGTAAGTTATCATGGTATAACTGTGGCCACAGTGAGGGATAAGAGAAGATTATGGTTAAAGGCTCGCTGCTTTGAGTACAAAACTACTTCTTTTGAGAGTAGGTAAAGATTTAAGATATTTCCAAGCTGTATCAGCTAACCATATGAGCTACATGAGGGAATATTTCTATCATTTACCAACATTTCTAAGTATTAGGCCAAGAAAGTATTATGAATACTTCTATTTAGCTCTTGAAAGACTTGTGGTTTTAGTAAGAGAACAGGTATTAATACATGAATGATACTGCTATTGCTTTAATACACATTATAATGTAGCCTTCTATTAAAAGTTTAGTTTTCCTTTTTACCCCTCGCCCCAGCTTAAAAAGAAAAAGAAAGGAAAGCCTATAATAGTGTTTGTCTCACTCAAGAAAGTAGAATAAAGTTACATTCTCCTTTATATATAAAGATTTTAGATAGGGTTAGAAGTGCTCCAGGCCACCTCTGGAAGATATGGTAAACAATTTCAGACTTCATATGAAGAGAAAAAGCAGAATAATATGTTCTTAAAAGATAATGCAAAGGAATGGGGACATAAAGGGCTGAACTGAACACTGAAGGAATAATTAATTTGTTTAGTGCCAGACCATCAGATAGTTTTGACTATTTGCAGACATATTTTTAAAGGTTGTGAGGTGGGATGGGGGGGGGTTGTACTGTCTTATTCCTGTTTTTCTAGCCCAATAAAACCCACAAAATTGTTCCTAAGCGCTATGCAGCAAAAAGCAGGAATCTGTAAGAGACATCCAAGTTCCTGCAGCCAGCTCAAATATGAATACCAGTTTTCATGGTTTTTCTTCTGCTACCTCTTTTCTGCTTGGAATAGGGCAAAGATGTTTCTTACTTTTACAACTACCTGGCTTAGTGGAGCTTAGTGCAAATTTAAGCATAAATTTAATGTTCATGCATATCATACCATATTTGTAATTCATATATAATTATAATAAAGATATGACTTATAATATACATATTAATATATTATGTAATACACTACAATAGTTTATACCATAACCATATATTTCATATTAATTGAAACCTGAATATTTATATCTGGCATTTTTGATTAAAAAAATACTATCCTGAGAACCCAGATACCCAGCATATGTTTAGGTACTTCACTCCTGTTGTATTCAGTGGTGTGAGATTTTAATGTTGTCATATTTCCAGGCTCTTGACAAGAGTCTTCACCCAATGAATCTCTATAGACTTCAGGGAAGGCAGATACAAAGGAAGCAAACACTCAGGAGGCCTGTCTGGGAGATCTAGCTTTCATAAACATCAAGCATGGAGAAAGATTTTTTTAGTTTGGATAATGATCATATTATATCTAAAATGCCACACAATTAGCTGCCCAAAATTCATAAGCTAAGAAGTGATTCTTTTCTTCTAGCAGCATCCCACATTTCACTGCTGTTCGAAGTTGCTAGATTATTCCATTGTCCATATTTATTACGGGTTTGTTTTCCTAGGTTATCTGCCAGGGACCCTGCACACAGGGGTTCTCTCCTTTGCATGCCTCAGTGACCTACCCAGAGCTACTTCTGCAACACTCAGAGGCATTTACATTCACACACGAGTCTTTCCTACAGAACAGAGCACAACTGACTATGCAGGATCCAGAGGGTGGAACTTGTGAGTGACAGGAGTGTCAGCTTGCTACACCAAGGTACGCCAATTCCTGTCCTGGTTTTGCTAGGTTAGAGTTAATTTTCTTCTTAGCAGCTAGAATAGTTCGTGTTTTAGTTTCAGTGTAGGATTTGTTATGAGAGGAATGTTGATAAAGTACTAATGTCATTAGTTGCTGCTGGCCTAAGGTCATTGTGTTTGGCTAGCATAGTAAGTAGCAAAACCCAAAATTGGCATTTGGATGTGCCAATGAGATATTCCACATCATATCACATCATGTTCAGTATATTAACCAGGGTTGACCAGAAAACAGGGGTATTCTCCCAGGAATTTCTCAGGCTGGCTCTTCTGGAATTATGGTATTGGGACAGTCTCTGCTCTGGGATCGCTGGCTGGCACAGGATGGGCATCAGTCAGCGGGTGGTGAGCAATTGCCCTGTGTACCACTCCTTTGTATATTCTGTTATTACTATTATTGTCATTATTATCCCTGCAATTCTGTCCCCTACTCCCTGCCGGGGGAGGGAGGGAGTGGGAAGCAAGAGAGAAAGACAGTGTTTGACTGCAAGCCAAAGAAGTGAAACCACCACAGTCCCCACACCAAACATTTCCAAGATCAGTTGTAAGCACAAGAGTAACAAGCATACACACTTGCAGCCAGACAAAAGCTCAGTTATGTTTCCCAGAATTCATCTAACTGCATAGCAAATAAGATTCCACAGGATGATATTTCAAAACAACCATGTCAACAATGAGACTTAATTCCCTTTGAGCACTGAGCAGCTTCAAGATCCTGAGAGAGGAACATAAGAGAAGTTTAATTTTCAGCCATGCAGATCAACAATTCTTCACAACAGGAGCACAGTGGCATTTTACAGCTCTCAGGTCAGCCAGTGAAGCAAGATGTCTTTTGTCTAAATTCACCGTAGGATTCTGAATCCAAACATGTTTGGTATTTGCTAGTGGCTGAACATCAGCCATCACTGCAGCATCGATGTCCAGGCTTTCTATACCATCTGTGGATTGGATACCAAGAAGGCAGTACAGAACAGGTAGCACACTGAAAGCAGAGACTCTCATATACCTGAGAGGTGATGTTGGAGACTGTACCTTGACCCTAGTTCCAACCCAGGAGGTACCTAGAAAAAAGGTACCACTTGTTCCAGTGGTAATATAGAGGAAAAGTTAAAAAAAAAATCTATACAGAATTTGAGTGCCAAAATCCTTTTGGGAAAAAGGGTACTTACTCAATATAGCCATGTGCAGTGACCTAGCATGGGAAGGCAGCCAAGGCCAAGTTCTTTGCCTCAGAAGAGATAACAAAGGGGAATTTCAACCCTGTCTAGGTGCTTTTGCTACCTAGCCATGAGCAGCACTCCTTACATCATACTGAGCAGGTAAGACCTGTGCTGCAATTCTTATTACTCACTTGAGTGACCTAAGCATAAAAGTAAATTATAATCTTCACTCCCTTGCACACAAGATGAATATTAGTAGATTCCAAGCCCTGTTTTCCCATAAATCACAAAATCATAGAATGGCTGAGGTTGGAAGGGACCTGTGAAGGTCATCTAGTCCAACTCCCCTGCTCAAGCAGGGACTCCTAGAGCCAGGATTTTGTCCAGACAGTTTTTGAATATCTCCAGGGAGGGAGATTCCACAACCTCTCTGAGCAACCTGTTCCAGTGCTCAAATATCCAATTTCCTGCAAATTAATGCTCTTTCCTGTTATTTGGAAGCTTCAAATGCTTTGTGGCAGAGGAGAAAGTTTAATCTAGATCTTTCCATATTCTAGTCTAGTGATCTAACTTCTGGTTTCCAATTTAGGATCAGGCCACTTCTGGTCCTGGTCAACTGAAGTGCTTCATATGAAGTGACTTCACCCATTGTGCTGCTTTTACTTTGCTTCAGATGCTCCTCTAAAACCTGCAAACTCTTAAGCAAATATTGTTAATTTTATTTGTATTACACAACTAACAAGTCTGATTCAATACCAGAACTCCTCTAGCAGAGGACAGCAGATCAAGAGAGAAGCTTTACCCTGAAGACAGGCAAATTAAACCACTATCTCCATTGTACAGACTAAGCTGCAGAGGAAGAGATTAGGCAAGTTGCCAGAGGTCTCAAAAGAAAACATCTGCGATAACATAAGGAGCCGAGACACCTTAAACCCTCTTCAGAGCTGCAGACCATCGCTTTTCTTTAGCTTTGTAACTTGCCCTGTGACAGGGAAAGCTTTTCCACCATGAGCCTGGAAGGCAGGTTGTTTCTCAGGTTTTATCAACTTTGTGAGTAGTTTTGTTCACCTGCCTAGTGACATTTCCTACTGCTGCTGCTGCTTGCAAGGGTCTCACGCTGCAGCAGCAGGGGTGAAGAGATTGCTGTTTGCAAAGGCAGGAAATATGAAACCTTAAGGAATCACCAGAAGAGCTGACAGGCAGGCAGAGCATCCTGAATCACTTCAGCTCATCCCTTAATCAATTAAATTGCTTTCTAGCTGATTGGGCCCCCTAGGTTTTCAAATCCCAGTGTAGAGACGAAGTATTCAAGAACTACCTTTTGGTCTGCATTTCTAAGAGTAGAATTCAAGGTCAATTCTGAGTATGAAATCTTCACACAAATCCTCAAGGTGATGGCAAAAAAAGCTGGGAAGAAAATTAACCTCAGATGAAAGCTACTAATAGTCTTGACTTCTGACTCCTGATGCTCTCCATAAAGTGAAAGAGGATTATTATTCCCTCCCATCCCCTTAAAACAGGAAATCCCAGTCAAGAGCAAAAAAAAGAAATGGATTTTCCTGAGGCAACACTGCCACCTATTGTCACTGCCATGGTTTGCTCACTTTTTAGTTAAGCCTCATTTTACAGCCCATCAAATGTCCGGTCAAAACCAAAACCTTCACCTTCTTCCTCAATCCAAAACTGTTTAAATTAACCCCATCTATCGTCTTCTCCAAAGATACATCCCCCAGAGACAATTCTGAACTTTATTACTGGTCTTTATATCTACAATGAAGAAAATAGATTTAATTGTGGGCAAGGTCATCTCCCAGTTTGTGCTCTGCAAATTAGACTCCCTTTGGATTTAGTTACTCTTGTCCTTTCCAGTTTCTAGTTTTTACAGTGGACAAAAAACACCTTTCTCTTACAGTCAAACTCCAACATTTTTGCTAATTTCCTTGTACTTATTCACACACACATTTTATGCTCAGATCATAAGTACTAGAACATACCCAGAAAATACCTAAGGGCACCACATGGGTCTGCATATAACCCCTCTCAGTAAAACTGTGCATCATTGCTACTCCCATAGACTGACTCCATTAGCAAAGCTGACAAGAAGGCTCATGCAGCCAACATCTAACTCCTGGGACAGACATTTAGCTCTGCCCCCACTGAAACCTTCTCCTTAAAAAGCCTCCCCCTCCCCTCTCCAAAAAAAAAAATCTTCAAATTCACCTAGTAGGTAGGAAATATAAAGTTCAAGAATAATTTCTCAGACTTTCACCAGAAGGCACTATCTCCAGGCTGTCTGATGACCTTCAAAATGGCTATTTCCTTGGCAACACTGGGCTACTGCAGAGGGAGCATACCAGCACCACCTGCCACTCTCCTTCCAAGCACAGTGGATCATGCTCCAGTTATAGAAGTGCCTTTGCACTTCAGTCACTGGTTGTCTTTTGCCATCTTGGGAAAAAAAAAAAATGGTGAAGACTAGTCATGGTGTTGAAATCAAGTACATGTGTGTGTATCATGATGAAAATAAAAGGTAGGACCCTTGAGCATCTTACTCTGAGATATAATGAGAAGTAACCCTAAAGGCTACTAGTATGGCCATAAGTGAATGAGTGGCATAATTGCCAAAGGCATATTTCTGCTATGCAATCATTTGTGCATTAACCTGAATTTATACATGAGCAGTTACAAATTAAAATGAATATAATAATATTTCTATGTGCAAGCATTGAATAGGTGAAAAACAGTGAAGGATCAGGTGTTTAAGATAATTTCTAGAACTGTTTCTTGCTTTCTTCAGTTACCTTTGGTGGCTGGGTTATTGTACAAAGAATGGTGCTTAGAAATGGTCAAAAAAGTCACAAAAGTTTAGGCACAAATGCAAACATTTCCATATTACAAGTCAGCTTAACATGACTGCTGCCACAATTAAAAGAACCAAGTAGCAAATCCCATCACTAAGCTCGAATTTTCCTTTTCAAAGGTAAAATGTTCCTTGCTCTAGCACTAGAAACACGCATACATGCACACCCCCCAACAATTGGAACACAAGCTCTGGCTACAAGATACATTCTCTAGAAGCCCTTTGGGGGACACAAGGGTCTTAAGTGTTATCCTTATTCCTCAATTAAAAAAAAAAAGATAGCCTGTTTGATTTACATACTTTAATTCTTTCAGAAGTATACTCATAATTTCACTCCACAGCAAATTTGCTAGAATCAGTTATTACAACAGCTGTTTTGAAGGGTGCAGTCATTTCCTGCAAGTTGTTTTTCTAATACATTTTAAGTAACAAAAAGTCCAGCACCAAAGGAAGTTCTTGGCAAGAGGAGATCATTCAAGCATGAAAATTAATTTGAAAAATAATTACTTCAAGTCAAGTCAATCCTAGATATTCAGCAGAAGCTGTCAAATGCTCCAAGTTAACAAAATAACAAATGAACAAACAAATCAGGTGGGAGAGAGGGCAATAAAAATGGAAGTATTTCAACAAATATTCAATAGCAAAGTCCGGTAGGGAGCTGTTTCTGCACAACTGGGTGTAATATTGTGACGTGAGATGTGGGGAATATTTTCCTCAGGTTTTTTGAGCCTATTAGTGACTTTAACTGTACTCTAAAGAAGAAACCACCAGATCAACAAGATATGTACACAGAGCAGCCCTGTGTTGTATATATTCATCGGCAGGGGAAAGTCATTCATCTCCATGTCTTTAGGGGGTTTTTTTGGATGACTTTTTAAATTGGAAAAAGATACTGCAATTCAGAAGACTTTTGTGGCAGATCTCAGGTTGAATCTTGGCGGTTTTAAGCAACCTTTACTACATGGAAAAAAGCATTTGATAGGAGTACAATGCACCATATGGTTGAATTGTAAAGTTTCTACAAACACAAGCCCCTTGGGGAGAGTTTTTTTCTTTATTATAATCACTTCTGTTTATTTCTTCTCCCTATAATTCTCAAATTCTTGCCTTTCAACATGGCTGAGCTGCCAGGGGTAGCAATTAAATGCACAGCCCTGGCAAATAAACAGGAGCCTGTGGGGTGGAGGGGCACAGGGCTGTGAAGACATCAGGAAGCTGACTGGACCCAGGATGGCCTTGTCCTCCATGCCAGGGCCTACAGCCATCACTGAACACCACCTGGAGCAAGCACAGTCAAAGACACAGTCACTTCTCTGTAGCTGGTGATAACTAGAATACCAAGAGGAGACCTATTTTCATTGTATTTTTCTCTTAACCTCTCTTCAGCAAGTTGTCCCTTTTTATAATGGCTGTTCAGAATCTGATACAATTCCCTCCCACACCTCATAATCTACTTTTCCTAATCATTCCTTCCGCTTACCTTTGGTTTTCAAGCTTTTCCTACCACAAGATCCCATCCCCCTGCTGCCCCCCCTATTTAGGGTGAGAGTCCAACAAGCCATAGAAGTAATTACTCATATACCCAAGTAAAACCATTAACTTCTAACAGACTAATTAATATTCACACAGTCTCACGTCATTTACTGTGCAGGGTCTAGTTTTTGTGGAGCACTGACTCCCAGGATCTCATTTCATAATCTTCTTTCCATTCCACCAGGATGATGGGGAACTGGCAATAGTACATGTGCATATTCTGTGCTACAGATAAGACAGAGGACTGATGTGCGCTGCCCTCTGTTGCCTTTATCTCACATTAAGGAGTTTTTATCCCAGAACTCAAGTAGCCCTATGAAAAACTGAGTGAAAATAAATTGCATCTGATTAATCATATTGTCAACACCACCTCCAAATGCAGGCCCTGGAAACTAATGCTATTTTACTATTTATAAATGCTCTCTTGTAAAGATTCTAATATTAGATTTCCTTAATTTTAGGATTTAGCCTAAAATCAGCTGTTCTCACAGAAATGTATTTTTTCCCCTCCCCTCCCCCTAGGGACCCAGTCAACAAACTTCCCCAGAGCAGCAATGCCTGCCTGTCTCACACACACTTGTGAACACCTTATGCCTCAGGAAACATAAAAGGGAAGAGACAGGGACACTGCTGCCGGGGAGTTACAGGTTTGGGAAGGCCAAGTGGCATAAAAGCCAATTATTCCCCATCTGCAGTGCATGGGCCTAAGTGGCTTGAGCTACCCCAGCCTGCCTGGCCAGTCCTTAAACTGTGCATATTCTGAAAAAGAAACAGAAAAGCCTGCTGGGTCCCTGGCCTACCTCAGGCTCGCTGCCTTCCCACAGAGTCAATTGGAATCAAAGTCAAGTGTACAAATCATAGCCAGACATAACTGAAATGCCCGTATCACAAATATAGGTTTTTCTTTGTAAGGTCTCATAGGGGTAAAAGGAATTTCTTGCATTTCAGTGCACATTATGTCATACAATCCCCTTCATAAATATCCCTCAAAAGCTTAAGGAGGCATTTCACAAATCCCAGTTCAGATGGGACCCTTGGAGGCCACCAGCTGTACCCAGTTCCTACTGGCATCATGACACAGGCTCGCCAACAGTGGCACTGGCACCCCAGCACAGGGGCCACCATCACAGCAAAGAGATGGAGGCAGCAGCTCCTCCCAGCTTACCTGTCCCTTGCCCTGGCTGAGGTGAGCCACAGCAGCCAGATCCTGGGCTGGACAGGGGCCACCAGAGCTCAGCAGCTCCAGACAGAGCTCAGGGGAGGCTACTCTGCCTCTGGAAATCCACCATCCAAAAGGCACTTCCTTCCAGTCCCCGAGTATTTTCCTGACAGTATTTCTAGCGACAGAGATTCGGCCAACTTGCATTTGTTTCCCCCCCTCCTTTTCCACCAGCAGTGTAAGAGATTGAGCTATAACACTACTATGAGCTATTTAGATTTGAATATTTTATCTTAGAGTTTCAAACTTTGCAGTTTCAGGTTCCTTGAATGTTACCCAACATAATGCAAATATGTATATATACAAAAAGGCATTATGCTAAAATTGAAAATGCAGAAGGTGAAACCAGTAAGTGTTGCAATCTTCCACTGCAAATCCACCTTTACCACATAATGGCAATTTTTCCAACTGAAAACTGTTGGTAAGGAGTCAGAAATGCAAATTGCTACACTACTTTTTATTGGCTGAAGACTCACTCTTATGGTTTCATAGCTTTTTGCAGAAAAAGCGAGAAAATTATTTTCCAAATGTTTTCTGAGAAATTACATCACCCCTCCAGATCATTCAATGAGAACATAAGAGTCTTCATTCTGCCCTTTAACTAATTGAACTTGTAAAATGTGTTTCTATTCTTGATAACCGTGTTAACTGTGACTCTTACACTTATTTTGAGTAAATTGGCTGTGCTTAATAAAGCTGAGAAATAGAGAGCATTTTTAGAAACAATCCATATGTCAGAAGTTAGTTATACTTCAGTTTTAATTTTTCATTATAGTTTTCAACTTTTTCCTCAATTTGTAAAAGTAAATTCCTAACCAAAAGGACACCCATGTTCCCAGTGTCCTCTTGACTTATTCACCCAAGATGAGCTTAATGACAGTACTTTTTCTCAGCTAATTTTTTTTTTTTCAGCCCAGAAACCAGTAGGAATATTGTCCTTTTTTGTGTTATTTTCTTTACTAATCCTGCAAAGGGTATTTCAGAAAAAGTAGAAACTTGTACAAAGTGTGTCTCAGGCTCGTGGATTACAACAATTTTTTTTTAACAAACATCATTGAACCTCAATGCTGCAATTTGTCTCTTAAATGGAATACTTGAGTGCTTCTGTGTCATACTCTGCTTCCAGATATTTTTTCCCTTTACTATAGAAGCAAAGGACTTTTGCTTAAAAATGAAATTATTTAGTCCTAAAATACAGGCCACTTTCTTTGTCATTGAACCTTGATAATAAAATAACCTCTGGCCTTTAAACATTATCTCCAACTCAAGTTGGTAGTAAATAAAACAAAATTGCTTAGAGCAATTCCCAAGGCCACCAGGGTTTGTCAGGGTCAGCGTGGTACAGTTTCCTTGTAACGTCTTCGGTAAATCCTTAGCAATAGGCTGTCAGCATCTGGAAGCCTCAGATGCAGCCTGACGTACACACACGACATTTGTGCTCTTTCTTGCTTTTCTAAGGCACATCCCAGCTTTGCAGCCAGAGCCCGAGATACAATGGTTACAAGGCATCACGCTAAAGAAGTCAGAGCTGCTATTGCCATCTGCCTTTCTTTTCTATCAGAGGTTTCTTGTTCTTCTGAGTGCTTGAAAGATCAGTTTCCACCTACAGATGATTTTAATGACTGCATGCGCTACTCTGTTACAGAGTAGAATATGTTTGAGATGTTTCTAGAGGTAATTTGTAAATATTTTAAAGTGAGCTTAAAAGTCTGAATCTGTAATAGGCTGCAATTTCCTCAGATTTCAAGTGTATGGCAATACAGGATGGTAGTTTGCCCACATAAAGAGACAAACAACTACAGAATCTATTGAAAAGCTCAGATCCCATGTAACTACTTAGGAATTAAGGAGTTTCTATCAATTTAAGTGATGAATACTCATGATATATTTGCAAATACGTTTTTTAAATTAATAGTAATCAGAATATAAATTTACCTGTCTTAAGGAGTCTTAAAGGACTGTTAAGGACTCCTTAAAATAGATGTTATTGCAATATATATTTGACTTTCATGATGTATTTTCATATATGTTATTGGATATATCCCACCTAAAAACTCACTAAATATTTTCTGACTAAATAATACTGGCTTTATAAGTTCATCTACTCATTTTGATTATTCTTTAATTTCTCTGTGACATTTTAAAGGCAAATAAAAGCACGTTGATTTTTTTTCCCCAAATGTTTTCCAATTTCAGTCCTGTGGATTTGCCCATTAGGCTATTTAAATAATAAAAACACACTCACTTCAGCCATGGCTACGGTTTTGTTGTACCTCATTTTCAGCTGCCAATTTGGTGCTGCAGGTGGCACCCTACACCTAGTAAAGATACCAACCACCTTCAGCACAGTAGGGCCTCTCTGGTTCCTTCTTCCCAGGGCAGGAGCTGCATAAAGCCTGTATTTAATTCACTAAATAGCATGCGATGATGCTTATCTAAAAAAGAATAATTTATTACAGCCTTCTCACAAGCAGTGCTACTCTGTGCACTTCACTGATCTGAAGATTACAGATGGAAATATGAAATACCACCCTTTGTGTTGTATACCTTTTTTTCACTATGTTGAGGAACCTGTAGCTTCTGTACTTGGAGCTTTGTGAGCACCTAAATCTTCATATAAAGATACAGATTTTACAAATATTTCACCATATGTTTGGAGGGCAGAGGCACTAGCATTTGAAATAAGGAGGCTACTTGGCAGGTCCCACAGGTACTGCATGGCAGAGTAGCTACCTGAGGATGCAATAGCTTCCCAGTACCCGCTTTGCATGTTGAATTCTCATGTTTTCTGAGCTCCAGGAAGAATACCTGCTTCCTTACATTTTATTTTCTGTTTTGTGCCTACTTTAGCTATTATATTGCTATCACTTCAGTGGAAGCACTGTAATACAGATTTTGAAAAAGCCTTACACCAGTGGGACCTTGTTTCCCCACTGATATCAGGCGTGACTATACGAAACCAAGCATAACCTGGTATTCAGAGTACAGCAGGGTCTAAAACAGTCACACAGAAAATAAGCAGTAAGTATATTCATATGGCTATAGTGCCTCCAGGAAGCACAGGTACCAGATGACACAGCCACTGATTAAGAACCTTGGATGGGAATGGAGAAGTTTATAGGCTACACCCAAAGATATGAAGTTCCTTTTTCTTTTCTGAAAGAGGCACATTTCAATAAAAAACAACTATACCATTAACAAGACTTAGCACCAAATATGTTAAAGGGAAAGGATTCAAAGGCTTTTGCAGCTATTAGTTTGATATGATGAAAATGTTATTAAACAGTTAACCTGATCTGGACACAGTAAGAGGCATGACAATGAGAAACTCACCTTATTTTAAATGAAGCTTTTGGTTTTTCAGAGGCCAATCTCAAAGTAAGTTCTAGGAACAAAGCAGCAAGTCAGCCTATAGAGTATTATGGCTATCAAAGATGCGACAGCCAAGCATATCCATACCTTTGTACCCTGTGGGTGAATTTTTGAGAACATTGCCTTTTTCCAACCTTGTAATATGAGCCACGTGGAAAGCAGAACATTAAGATCAACTCACTGACATGCTTAAATTTCACATCTTAGTGAGAAACCAGTACTAAGAAAATGCAAGGGAGCTGATCTTCCTGAGTTTAGAGAAACATAGCAATGGGCTCAAAGGTAGCAGTGGGAGAGGAGTCACCCAGATTACCGATACAGTTTAAGCATAAGAGCTCTAAAGAACAGCATCAGATAACACTTCTTTTTTTCTGAAAGTCAACTGAAAAGAGCCACCACCCAGAACTTTGATATCACCAGCCAACCTCACAAACCCCAAAACCTTTCTCAGAAGCAGGCAGAACATTAAACACAAACAACTATTTACTCTAAATTATTTCAGAAGAAGCTCTATTACCTCAGGAGCTAGTAGGTCTACAGAGTTGACCAACACCTTTAAGCTCATGGAAACACCCTACACACTTTCCCAAAGCATCTGACAGCAAGCCTTTCCTAACCCCACACTTTTATAAGGAGGGGACACACCCAGATGGGAGGGGAGCCTGTAATCAGGGCTCTGAGGGCACTAATAAGCTTTGATGGCCCTGACCATGCGCAGCTGCCCCCCCCTCAGCCCTGCCCATGGGTCCAGGGGCTCTATTTAATCTTGGGGTGCCCTCTGTCTTTTCCTGAGCTGCGTGTCTACTTGTTCCTAGCGCTGCTTCCTGGTCTTTCCAAATTGCTGCTGGTTTTTGTGAGCTGGTTTTAGACTTAACTTTTTATTTCCCCTTCTAGGGCTCAGTGGGGTGCTGGTGAAGCCTGTGACTATCCTGTCTTCTGCCCCCAGTGCTCAAGGGCTGTGCCTTATCAGTGAGACCCTTGTCTGTGCCATGGTCATCATCAGCTCCCAGCTTGTTGCTGCTTATGGAGTAGTCTTGCTCTTAGCACTACCAAATGAATCCCACTGTTTTTGTACGTGCTGTTATTAGGAGAGAGACAGAAGTGTGTTTTGGAAGCTGGTACTGCAGGTAGGCTTTCCATGTGTGAGTTAGACCACTAATTGTCAGCCTGGACGTGAGGCAAGTTCTCTGGTAGCCTCCCCTCCCAAACCTATAAGATCATGTACTCTGAGCGTGAGGCTTGCATAGTCAATGTCCACCCTACAAGCATTGTATGGGATTGTAGAGGAGGGATACTATGCCCCCTTGCTGTGGCTGCTGTTGGGGTTCTTCATGCCCTGTATTCAAAGAGGACTCTCTGAAAGGCCCATTCCCCGGAGGGCAGTGTAATGCTAATTCCCCTTCCTCCCTGTGACTCCGTGATTTGCACACATGTTGCAGAGCCAAAGGCCAGACATCTGCCACTGCTTTTTCACATAACACAAGGAAGCTGAGAAGTTTGCCCGTGGAAAAGCAGGGGATAAAATGTTAGGTGCAAACTGCAGATACCATGAGGTATCTCACTTGGCTGGCAGCAGAGCTGTGTGAGGCTGCAACTAAGAACATAAATGTGCTGTGCATGGGGCAGGAACTGGCTTATCATTTGATCATAACACTTATTTCTGGAAGATGTCAGTCAAAGAAAATATTACAATGTTGTTTTTCATATTACTTTAATTGGAACAGGTTGAGATGTGGAGCTGCTTGCTCCCACCCATGAAGAACAAAGATTTGAGAAGACAAAGGGATGGAGACTTAAAAGATGGGAAAAGCATAAGAATGTAAAAACTGAGCTTACATCAATATTTTAAAGTATGGAAAAAGGTAGTAAAGCAAATACTAGTTTTCTTCATTACATTCCTGGTGGTTTATGACTGTTAAGCTTCAGTTAATTAACATACCTAAGTAAAGATGTAATGTAAATACTTTATTAGTGTTTTAAGTAACACATAGACATTACAAACAAGAAAGTTGCTAATATCTGTGTAGCTAAGTTTATTTTACTCAAAGCATTTATATATTTATTATAAATTTATAGCCTGAGATCAGTGAATTCTCACATATCTACTGGCCAGCTTCGAATGACATGGAAGAATTCATTTTCTGGCAGTGGTAAACTGGAATGCCAAATTTATTAGGTAAGAGTGCCAGCATTCTTAGTACCCTTTACCCCACAGTAATTAATTTCAGTGCTAACTTGACCTAGTAGCACAATTGCAACTGCTAGTCTGGATATTCCACACATTTTTTTCTTCCAGGACTCAAATACTTGTGGTTTTTCTTCAGAATGTCCTGGAACAAACATTTGTGGCATGTCTAGACCAGCACTTAGCGGTGAATTCGGTTAACTCAAGTTAATTGGTAATCAATTAACTGGAGGTAAAATAGGACCAAAACCTCTATTCTAGGCCTATTGTAATCCATCAGGAAATAGAAAAAGTCCTGCAGGCTTTCTCTGTGTGATCCTCATCTTTTCTATTTAAGCATAGGGTTCACTGAAAAGCATTAGCATTTGAAATCGGTAGCAAGAGTTATTTGTATAACAGGCCAGCATCTGTCTGTGAGCGCAACGTGTCTCTGAGGAGTAACTTTCGCCAGCTGTAATGATCTCCAGAGTATAAAAACAAAGCTATGGTACGACTGGTCTGCAGCCGGTCTGAAGAAGTAACGTGGTGGAGATGTATGTGGGACACGTAGCTGTATGCAAACACGTCGCGTGGGAGCCAGCACTTGAGGCCAGTGGTAGCGTCTGGCGTTCTGGCTTCCCCGGTTGCGGGGCACCAAGCAGCCAGAGCACTGGGCAGTCATGGGGGGATATCGCTGTCTGTCAGGTGGTTGCTGTTGGGGGCCAGCTAGCCATAAACAAGGTTCAAAGGTCTCACTGGAAATAGCTCTCAGTACTTGTGCTGTAGATCGGCTGAAAGTGTTCTCCAGAGCTCATGGGCTCTGGTGAAGCCCCCCCCAGGCTGAGCACCACATGCATTACTGCAGCTGCACTGGCTTTTCCTGTTATGATACCACATTGTCCCCTGGTGCTCTGTCGTGTTCCTCAATGGTTCCTCTGGTGTTCAGGACAGAACAACAGTGTCAGTTTTTCAATTGAGAAGTGATTGTACTTCAGTGGTATTTTTGTTTATGCTCACAGATGTGCTGAGAATCCAGATCTTTGTTTTTTCCTTCAGTCCAAAAATGAGGTGAGCAAATCCTATTGACAAGAAGCTGCCTGATGGTCTTGTGGAAATTGCTAATCCAAGGGCTGTGTTCACATAAATGGTAGCAGTGCTATTTACATGATATACACAGAAATGTACACAAATGTAACGCCTCTGCAGATCTGGCACTATAAAGGGTTTTTTTTTTAAGATTGAAGTGGTCTTTTCAGCACAAGAAGTGGAATAACTACAATGGTGTGAGCCTCCTCAATAACGCTACAGCTGCATACACATCTATCTACTTATGCTGCTGCAATGATCTTGTTTACAACAGAAATGGTCACACGCAAACATCCCTGTGCATAATAATTACATCTTTAGAGTTTTCCAGCAAACAGACTATCTGATTTATTTTAATCACGAAAATCTGTTCTCCAATCACTTTGGCAGGTTCCCAGAACAAATCAGTATTTACAAGGAGAGACAAAGAGATGTATTCAGTATTGGAGTATGTCTAAGAGTTTCCACATTTGAACTATGTAGTGCAGTTAGATTTTTATCCTTTGGCAGCCTAAACATGATTCAGCCACTAAAAGAAGTGAGTGCAGCTCAGTTTGCATTAGCTCTTTAGTGGCAAGCTTCAGCTGGGCATCAGCTTTAGCACTAAGTGATAACACGGTGATTCCTCACGCTTCAGCTATTTGCCAAATCTCATTATATTATTTTGCTAATGCGTTCAGCTTTGCCCTTCTCTCTGCACAGAGAGAGCTGAGGTTGTCTTGCTGCTGATTTCCTGACCCGTGGGATGCTTGAACTGCTTTTCAAATAACTGCTGGAGGTGCAGTAGCAGTTTGTAACAGCCAAGGTTGTCAAAGCCTGAGGTTAAGCTCTGAGGACTATATTTAGGCACTTCAACAGGTGGCCTGATGTACAAAAGCGCTGAGCCTGCAAGCTCCTACTCAGCTACTAAAACACTGAAATCCATGGGCCAGCTGAGAGAGGTCAGGACTCATGAACGTCCAGACATGTGCTGAGTGCCTGAATATATTCACAGAAACATCGTACAGAGTCTTTCCTTTTAATTCTGCCTACTGTATGTTTTGAATTGAAACAGTTCTATCTAGGTAATCATGATTTTCTTCATTGTTGCAGAAAAGCGGATGCCTGATGTCCTCCATTAGTTCTCTCTTCCTCATACAAGTGGTGAGTCAGTTTGGTTGCCAGATCCCACTGTTAATACCAGAGGGACACTAGCCAATTTCACCTTCCCTTTAGAAAATAAACAAATAGTAAAATTCAGTGTTGATTTCTTATCAGACAGTGTTTCATGGTCAAAAGGCAAACACCTTAGTTTCCCTTTGTGCAAAATAATTCCTGCCCTGTAGGGATGGCTAACGGATCCCTGCTCAGTTCCCTGATAGGTCTGGAAGTCTGGGCATCTATTTCTGCTCATAGTGGGCTGAATGCAAGTCTTTGGAAGAATGACACAGACCAGAATTCTCTCCAGCCACACAAATTCTGATGATTAAAAAAAATAAAAATCTTTATCTTTCCAAAATCTTCATATGAGATGTGATAAAATACTTCATTTAAACTGCTATTAACACTGACACATCTGCATGAAATATTTCTGTGTAGTTGAAATGGCATCTTTTAATGACATAAACATTCTTCAAAAAACCAATAATCAAGATTCTTGCCGAATTCCTGAGTGTTTGAATGAATCTGATTTTACAGTCTCTTATTGTTTTCCTCGTGAATGTTATATATAAAAATGCTTTTTGATACATAATACAGCTGTTGAAAGTTTAGTGATCTTTTGGCATGTGTCAATTTAAGCCATTATACCTTGCAGACAGTTCGTAACTCCTAGACAAAAGCTAAATATTACTTTATCCAAAGTTCTTAGATGTGGCCACTGCTTGGACCAGAAACTCCCTTGTTTGGTCTAGAGACAGATCTGAACGGGGACTGATCCAGCGCAAAACAGTGCTGCCCAGATTCTGAAACCATATGAACAACAGACTTTGCCTGTAGTGAATAATTAAACAAATGAGCCTCATGTTCCCCGCCTGTGTTAGTTTTGGCTTATTAATTGTGTGTGTGATCCCGTGACCCATATTTCACTGCAAAGAGCAGCCCCCTCCCCGGCAGTGTGTAGGGCTTCCCCCTGGGAAGGGGCTGCCTCCTGCTCTGCTCTCCACCACTGAACAAACACAGCATTTCTACTGTATTTAGTTTAACACCCCTGTATAAGTAGGCTCAGGATTAGACCTTCTGTTTATAAGACGAGGTTTAAAACAAGTTTCTTTCTCTGCTTAATCCAGATTAATAAGAGATTTGCATTTTGTGTCATTCTTCATTAGCTATAAAGCCCGTTAGGATATCTTGCTTGCTGTGTGATTGCACAGATACAAGGATACTCTCTGACCATGAGCTCAGATATAAGGACATCCTTTATACTTAAGCACAGTGAATCTTCTAATTGTTTTAATATGATGCCTCTGCTTTGTCATACTTCTAAATTCAACTGACAGATTGGCTTTTTGTCTTCAGAGTTCCCCACTGCATTTAACCTTGCTTTACTTTTAGAAACATAAGATAGGCCAAGTGTGAGAATATATCAGTCATAAATCATAACTGCCAGTTTCAAAGAAAAAAATTATATCCATACACTGAAATTACTCTTGATGTTACATCACTTTTACACGAATATTTAAGTTCTCGTTCTTTGCTTTATTTGAGCTTTGTAAGAAGGCAACTTTCAGCAGGTTTTCACAAGCTCCTATTTTTTTTCTTTCAGGGTTGAACTCTGCTGTCATGGAATCTGACTGCAGATCCCCTCCCAACATGGAGCTTCCCTAAGAAAGGAAGGCAAATCTATTACCTTTTTAACACTAAAATAAAAGCATATTTAAGGGGTTTGGGGGTTTTTTTTGGAAGAAATATGACTGTGTCAAGGAGAGTATTCCAAACTGGTTTTGACTACTAAAACACCAAAGATGGACTATCTATTAACTTGAATATCACAGAGCAAAACAGTGATTCATGTTGCAGGTACGAAAGCCAGTCTCACCATCAAAAAGGAAACAAACTGTGTATTAGTAGGAGTTTATAATTTATTTATTTTTTCCTCACAGATTTTTTGCAGTACTAGTCCTTCATGGACTTTGACTGTTCCTTTCATTTTTGGTACATAGCCAGTTCAAGTTAAGGTGAGGACAGAAAGACGGGAAGGATGTCTGTGATAGCTCAAGGAATCTTTTAATCAAAGAACACTGGTATTAAGTAAATACCGAGATTCAGCCTAGTTCAAAGAGAGGGAAAAAAAATGACTGTTACTGCTTCTGCAGTTCCAGATGCTGAATGTCAGATATTCCATGATCAGTCTCACCTGGCCAACCCAATACTTTCCCCCAGTGCAACACACTAATTCATATGAAATCTGTACATTCTGCAAGTGTTGTATTTCATCATCTGGGTACATCCAGGGATGGCCCGACCGCAGCAGCGTGCGGCACTGGGAGTGCAAATGTTGGGGTAGTCTTCACAGCTCGTGCAGTGCTGGAAATGAGCAGTTTCATGCTGGCTGATAGACTGAGCCCATCAACACAGTTTGTGCATTCCTCTGGGAATCAAGGCTCTCCCCTCTTTTTCTAGGTCCTGGCTGAACTTCACTCCTTATCTTTCCCTCTAACAGGAAAGCTGCCTGTGATCCTCCTCAGCCATCTGTGCTTCATCCATGATCTTACACGTGACTTATTCTAGCTGCGGCCTCATTAACTTTCAATACCCACAATCTAACACGCACTTACTTGGGGGCTCAAAAGGAGAGGTAGGGCAAGGTCATTTTCTGAACCTTGATTACACGGTTTAGTAGGAGCTGCCCAAGTCTGTTTGAACACGGTGGCCTTGAGCAAAAATTCCCCTTGCTACTCCTTATCTCAGCAGAGATCTACAGGTTATTTGCACTGTTCAGCAGTTAAGGGGAGGAAAAAAATCAAACCTAAAGAAATTGAACCTAAAAGCTTTTCCTACAGATAACATTGAGAATTAACTTTCTATAGTGCAGGAATAGCAAGCAGAGGGCAGCATGCTGATGCAAACAAGTTTCCAACCAGAGAACATTTTCAATATTAATAAATATTGATAGAAAATATTTTGTAAAATTAATGTTTCATGACAACAGAAGAAAATGCCCTCTGTCTTCCTAAATTATGTATGTTCATTTCTGCCTCTTGCCTCAGACACTGGCAGATTGAACTTATAGGGTGAGGACTAGACCAGGAAAATTACACATTGTGGGTTTGGTTTGGGGGTGCTTTAAGAAAGTGGAAGGGAGAAAACAGTGCCACATTGAAGTGTAATTTTTAGTGCCTTCTGACTTAACAGTTCAAGTGGTAAGGTGGACATGCTGGTACCCAGAGGAGTTTTAGGAATAGCATGAACTAAACAAACAGCTCCTTCAGGGCATTCATTTCTCTTGATTAAAGTTGCTGTGACTGTATGATAAAACTCAGACGTTAATTTCAAGAGTGAGACTTCCATGCATATGAAGTGCTCAGTTGAGTTAGATTTTGCTATCACTCTTCCTTGTTAGGAGATGAATTTTGGCATCACTGATCCTACAAATACTGCCTCCATGTTTAGCTCAGAACCTGTGCAGTTCCACAGGATGAACGACTTCTCACGTGAATAGAATAGTTCCAAGTTTGGGGCCCAGAGCATATCAAAAGTTTTCTGATATTGAGACCCTGCCCAAGGCAAGAAGGCAGGTGTGTCACCTTCTGCCCTAGATGAGGGCTGCAGAGTGAAGAGCCTGTTGGAGACAAGCCTGTTGGTTGTGACCACCTGGCACTGCCAACGCCTCTAAGGGAAGTGTTGGAGAAGTGTGGCTGTTTTCCCTCTTTACCTAACACAGTTCAAGGAGATAGACAAGCAACCTCTCTGCAGGCTTGTTGGCTTTTTTCTTTACCATTTGGCAGAAATCCAAAGGACTGAGTTGAAAAGTAAAATCAAAGGGCAAACTCAGCTGACTGGTGTCAAGTGGCACAGGTCCAAGGATCAGGCCTGCAAGGTTTAACCAGCACATCAGGTTTCTATTCACCCAGCGTACATAGGGATGCCTTCATGTTTCTTCAAGGAAAGAAAAATGGACATTTTCTGAGTTGCAAGCCACAACCTCAGGCTATGACCCAGGCAGAAGACATCTTAAATTAGCGAAAAAGCAAACAGCTCGCTGGCCCAGAGGCAACAGGATTCTTGTCCCATTCAGCCCCCAAGCAGGAGATTTTAACTGAGAATCCTAATAAGGAATTATTTCCCAAGTCTTCAAAAAGCCAATGTTCAAAATGGCCACCTGCAGCCTGAGAGAGACATTTAATTGCTCCCATAAGAATGGGATATGCATGAGTTCTCTGTTTGCCTATGCATACAAATATTTATGATCAAATTTAAATGCACAGTGATGTACACAAGAGAGATGAGGTAAGACCAATCTTTCCAACAAATTATCCAGAAAACTTAAAATATGCAATGTGTATCTGCTATGCATTGGAAGAAGCACTATGCATCTGGTACAATGTCTTATTAGGTTCTATAGTAACTGTGCCCATTCCAGGAAAATATCATGATTGTACTCTGAAGAGTTAGATGAAACTCCTGCTCTGTGCACACCAGGGACTGGAAAGACAAAAAATTAATAAATAAAAATATCTGGATGCATAAAGTATGAGATTAAAAACTAATACAGAAAATATTACAATGGCTTTCTTTTTACTCTTCCAATTCTCTGCCCAATTTCCATCTTTCCACTCCCCAAAATATAAACCAAACATACAGCGTGTTCAGAGATAGACTAAAAAATAGCAGATGAATGTCAAACTTCAATTTGAAGAGAGGAAGAAAATACTAGATGTGTTTATTTTACAAAGGAAGTGAACAAAAATGAAGATAATAAAACTATTTAAAACAAAGAATGCTGTAGAAAGGAAAAATATTAATATCTATGCATGTCTTATAATGCAAGCTTTCAAGAAAATTGAAAATAGGGAAATTCCAAAATGATGAAGGGGAAGGCTTTAAAAAAATATGTATTTAGCCTGTGGAATTCATTGCTGTGAGACTGTGGTGAGGTCAAATATATGCCAGCATTCAAGAAAGGAGGGAGTGTTTACACTGTTAAGAACTATTAACTAAAAAAAGTGTATTAAAGGAGAATATTTAAAACTAAAATTATTGTGGAGTATACACAATTATCTGCTAAATACTCTTTATCAGTAAAAGGGTATGTATAAATTACCTTAAAATTTCTTATGAAAATTCCTGTATTTCACCCTGGGATAGGTGACATTGGTCACTAATACTGATATTCTGATTGGACTGATCCCAGAAATTTGTTTATGTTATTGTGTTTACAAAATTAGTAACAAGTAATTTTGCACTGAGGATATTTATATCAGCACAGGACTCTCTATGTCAAAATAAATAATGCTGGATTATCTCCAGTCACTTCACAAGTTTATAAAAGTTGATGCAAACACTCCCCTGTATTTGCTTCAAACCACAAGTATTTACTCTTGGTCCAAGCTTGGAATACATCTGTTGGATATGTACACACTGACTGGGCAAAAAAATACATTTTAAGTCGTATCTTAATTAGTAGCTAACTATCCTAGGGTGCAAAAGCCCAACTATGGAGACAAGTTTTAAATGTCATAGAAACTCATTTTGTTGAGAAAAAGACTGATAAACTGTCAAGCACACTTTCAAGCATCTTTGGTCATTTCTCATAAACACTTTTCTCCTTGAAACGTGTTTATTTTAACCTTCCTAGTTTCTAGATCAGTTCACCTCAAATGAGCATCCAAAATGCGAAATGGATACCCAAAATGCCAACAACAAACTACTTCTTCTCCTCCAAAGTTTAGTTTCTACAAGTCACCAAGGCAAAACTCAGCACTACATTATGAGATATAAGGTGATGTGATAGTCGGTGGGTTAAGATTGTCAGTAAGGTACAAATTAAAGCAAATCTCAGATGCTCAGATTTCAAACTAAAGCGTGCTGTTTCCCTCAAGGAAAGGCCATTCTTACTTTTATTAGAAAACACTTTAATAAATGAACTGGGTCTTGGTAGTTTTTCAGAAGTTCTGTGCCAGCAAATGGCCACCACATTCCCGGCTGTTTTCTGTTAAATGCCTGTGCTGCTTGTGTCCGGTCTGGCATTGGTTTCTATTCAACTGAAAATGCAAAAAAGATCATCATGTCTACAGCATTTCTCTAAGTTGGTTACTTCATTCCCATTTCCTTCTTGTAAATCCTTTTATGATAGAAGTACAAATGTGTGTGAAACACAGGCTTTTTGGCTTAGAAGAAAATTACTTTAAAGAGAGTTAAAAGAGCAGTGACATGAAATTCACCTGAAAATGTTTGCAAAGTAACGTAAGCCTTGTTAGTCCTCACGTCATTAAACCACGTGCACCAGTAGACATAATCAATGTCAGTGTCTTCCTATTTTCCAAGAAATACTGCCAGCTCTTCCCTCACTTGCTGAGGAACTTAACAGTGAATAAATCCAGTGGCTTGAAGAATCAGGAGAGGGGATCTCATGATTAAGTCCTGTAAATGCTGCCACAGTAAAATTCCGGTGCGACGTTAAGGTCACTCACAGTGACTTTTTCAGAGTCTCACTGCACATGTTTCCTCCTCCTGTCCACAGCCTGGTGTTAGCTGCAGAGCATTCATCCAGCCTAAGCTTAGGTCACTGGCAGCTGCACACGTAGCATTCTTAGAGGTTTTGAAACGTGGCTGTAGGCAGCTCGGACTTGGGTAGCCAACCGCGGTGGTTACTTTTGACTTTGTCTCCATTTTGTCTGGTAACACTCCACCCATAAAATGGTAAAATGACTTCCTCCTTGCAGAGGAGTGCTGTGAAAATAAATTAATTAACAGCTGTGAAGCATTCATCTGTTATAGCAGTAAGCACTGGAGGAAATCTCTTGAGGAAATTAGTTCTGTCATCAGAACAGGGTTTAAGTAGCGTGCAGTGGGTAAGGCAGGAGGAGGCCTTAAGCACTGAATGGTGAAGGTGAAATAAAATATCTGTGTGCATGAATTAAGCCCCCTCGCCTGTGTGCCAAAGGAGGCAAGAGCCCTGTAAGAGACTGCAACTGTGCCTGTGTCACCAAAGGCTGCATTAAATGGCACTAAAAGTGCAGCGTGCACATCATAGAAACCTCACTTCTCCACCCTGTCAGCAGTGGTTACATCTTTCAGACCTGGCTGCCTTAGGGGAAGAACTTGCACAGAAGAAGATATATTGGGTTTGCGTGGCACGGTTTAGGTAGCAGTGGGGCTACAGAGGTGGCTTCTGTGAGAAGCTGACAGAAGCTTCCCCCATCTCTGACAGAGCCAATGTTAGATGACTCCAAGACGGACCCACTGCTGGCCAAGGCTGAGCCCATCAACAAGGGTTGTAGCACCTCTGGGCAGAGGGGTTGGAACTACAAGATCTTTAAGGTCCCTTCCAACCCATATCATCTTATGATTCTATGATTCTATGATTTAAGAAGGGAAAAAATAAAAACAAAACTGCACAACTGCAGCCAAAGAGAGGAGTGAGAAGATGTGAGAGCAACAACTCTCTCTCTGTATTCCTGGGAACAGAATAAAGACTTAAAATGGAGTCAAGTGCCAAGTCACTTTGGCCCACAACAAGTAAAGGGAGAGAAAGAGAGAGAAAAGAGTGGAAAAGGAGGAGGGAGCGGGGCGTGCAATAGCTACCACCATGGCAGCGTCCTGTCAGTCCAGTGTCCAGTGGGACAGCGTCCTCTCCTGGTTTTCACTGGTCTTGCCCTTTTACAGGGTTGTCTCATTGCATAGTCAATGAGTTCTTTGCATACCCACGCCTCCCACTTGGTGGTGGGGTGCATGCCCAGTACCTTCTCTAGAGGGTCCTTGAATGTTCTAGAGGGTCCAAGCTCCCCACATACCAACCCTGAGCCCACGTGCACGCACAGAGGACGTGGGCTATGTTCTCAGAGATGGCAGAATGTATCTATGTTCCTGATGGGTGGGACTCTGTTGCCATGGTGATGGGGCTGTCCATGCTTAGACGGTTCTGCCAACAATGTTGAGGCATTCCTCTAGTCCCTTACAGGGAGACGTTCATTACGTTTGTCTTCCAGAACAACTGCTACAGGTACTGAAGCCCTGCTTCCTGGGAAGTGGCTGGACATCATCTGCTGATGGGAACTAGAGAATAAATCTTTTGGTTTTCTTTGCTTCCACACATGGCCTTTGCTTTTGGTTTATTTCACTGCCTTTATCTTGACCCACAAGTTTTTTTCCATCTTATTTTCTCTCCTTGCCCTGTCCTGCTGAGGAGGGGAGAAATAGAGCGGCTTGGTGGGCACCTGGTGTCCAGCCAGGGTCAACCCACCACAGAAGGCGAAATCTGTAGAATCATCATCAGAACATCTAACAGATTCTTTCCTGGGACGGTGTGATCCATGGATCCAGGGCTTGGTTTTTACAGATCTGTGCAGGATCTTTGGACATTGATCGATTTTGGAATTGTGTACCTTGAACTCACCTTCACCACCACACTACAGTATTAGCCAGTGTTAGTAGCATGTGGTATTCGTTCACATACAGTATTAGCCAGCTACCACAGGAGAACTGTTTTCGGTAAGAATCAACTGAATTTGAATGTGTGATTCCACAATTAAAGCTTGATTCAGATCACTGACAATCTTCGGGGCCATTACAAGTCCTTAGCTGACAAAGAAAAACTTTTCTGCTCAGGTGGGTTTTTCTGTGGATGTTTTCTAGGATCCAGTCATGACACCCAGTTCAGTTCCCATTGCAACTAGTAGAAATCCACTTCTGTAAAAAACACCTCTTATTAGAATTGCATCCTTGAGCCGTCGGCTCCTCAGCGTCCCCATCTGCGTGGCGGGAATAAGCAGGCAACCTTGAACGGTAGCGAAGTGCTTTGAGATCCTTGGATGAAGGAGGCTGAAATCCACAATATTATTCTTGGTCTTGTGACAGACTGGATTTCACTTGCACGCCATTATTTTGAGAAGTGTGTTATGCTATTTGCCTGTCCACGCTAACAATGACAATAAATCACTCTCCACACTTCACTAAGAGAACGAAGCGTTATTTGCAGATTATAGTGTGGATAAGGCAGAAATACTGTTCCCCTCACTGCAGTAAAGGATCTGTCAGCGCTTTCATTACCATACTTTAATTCCAGTGCTTTGCAAGGGCATTTTGGTTACCATTACTAAGAGTCTGCTATTTTTCAGCTTTATTAATGTTAAGTGAATAAATTGTGGAAGTTAAAATTGTTTTTGTTCTCCCATAACTAAAATTGGCTTGAAGTTGAAAAAATGAATTTGGAAAGCAGTTCAATTTGTCCAAAAGAGAAAGATAGAGAAGTTAAAGGACTGGACACTTCACATGCTTACACTGTAATCACATGATCGTGCATCTAGCTCTGTACTGATATGATGATATACCAGAAAAACTAATAGCCCCATGGCTCAGATACCTAGTATCATTTTTAAAGCTGCTTAAATATATATTTACATTGTGCCTGGGTGGTCTTTGGGTTAAAGAATATGCTTTCAATAACTTTCCATCAAACATATATTTTTTATTTTTAATAAAGAAGAGGAAATTAAAGACAAAAGCTGATGTTATTTTAACCTTCAGGTTTCAACAATAATGAAATTCAAATTTAAGCTCGACACACCATCTTAACTCATTCAATGGTGTATTTTTAAGAAGTGCCAATAATGGGATGAGTTAAGAAGAATAAATCATTCCTAAGTTAAAACTCCAGTTATGTTTCATTCCTGAAAAATGTGTGCACGTGAAAGATTCCCCCCTTATGTTTTAGTAATAAGAACCTGAGAGCTCAGAACTGTGAATTGTAGTTGATCATGCTCAGGCTTTGTGTTTTGGAAAAGGCTTGAGATGGACCCAGGAACCCCAAGGTCAGCAAGTTACACAGCCCATCTCGGTTGCCTGCCCCAGGAAGGGGACTCAGTAGTCTGTGATACCTCTGAAGGCAAAAGGACCACAACCTGGACTGTGCTGAGGATTCCCCAGAGCTCCTGAATGCTGATTGCATTCAGTGTGACTGAGGAAAATGCTCTCTCTCTGTCTGAGAAGGCCTTACCTTCTGTGGTGAGGAATGGGGTGAGACAACCACAGAGGCTGTTCTTGTCATGTCTCTGATTGTCTTTCCAGATGCAATGCTCGTAGTGCCTCATGCCGCGGACCTCTGACAGGCAGTATCTGTCTGTTCATCTGCATTTTACTGTGTGCTACGGTCTTTTAAAAGCCATCTATGTTCCTTTAAAAGGCTGTAGGGGGACAGAAAGAAAGGAAGTTGCCTGCTTGCTTTGTTTTAGCTGCTGCACTGTATAAATACAACCTTGTGGGAGGAGAGGAGAGTGTGCTCTGCTGCAGGCTGCAAAGCAGACCAGGGACGGGAAAGGACTTCTCAAAGGACAAGGTATGGCTCTGCAGCCCGAGGAGAAACTGGTGACTGCTTGGAAGAGGGTGCAAACTATGCAGAGATCAGGCTCAGGCTGATGGGAAAAGACTGCAGCTTCAGAAGGTCTCTGAAGAATATGTAGAAATGTGCAAAACCATTAAAAAATAGAATTTAGACATGCATATAACGCTCCCTCCCTCTACACGCGTGCACACACACGCACACACACGCACACTGACCTTGTCATATTACTCTGTTTTATCCAGCAGACCTGTGTTTTCTCTTTCCACTTGTATTGTTTTAATTAAAATTCAAATAAAACCCAGCTTCTGAAATTCTAAGGTCTGTAGTGGTTTGGGGATGTTTACAATAAGGAAGCAGTATATGTAGATACAACACAAAGCTCTGGCTGACTCAGGATCCTTTCACATTTGCATCGCTCTATTTTCTCTCCAGCAGCCTGGTCACAAAAAGTATCTCCACTGGCCACCTCAAATTTGGAAATCCAGTTGAAGATCACAATGTACAACGTCTAGTTCTTCCTTATGGGAGTCAGAGTCTGTGGTGAGACGTTTCAATGTTGAACTTCAGTTATCTGATCTCTACAAGGGTTGCACTCATCCTTTATTTTTGTTTTCTGGTACTGGAGGAAAGATAGCTGATGATGTCACAGAGGTATGATACAAAATCTTGGCTTCCTTGGTTTATTTAAAACTGCCTTCCAAGTGTTAATGCCTCTGCAACGAGACAAGTGCCATGTATTAATTAGCAAAAGTAAGGATTAAGCCAATGAATAGCAATCTTACGCCACCTCATATTGATCATTGATTAGCAGCGAATGTGCAAAGTCGTTTCACAAAATTGGAAGCTTAATATAAATGGTAATTAAGTAAATTATGATTAACAAAACCAAAATAGCTTGTTTAATCTTGACTTTACACGGTGACAAAAATACACAACATTATAAGCAGAGAGATATGCAGCAATACTGTTTTCTCTAGAAACTAAATTGCTGGTATTAAAGCAGATACAAAAATACATTTCTTTGTAAAATATTCATTTTCAATTCCTTAGATACAAAACTCAAAATCAGGACTACACCGTGTGCAATTTTCAATGGTGCATGAGAATCACAATGGAGAGACAGAGGTGAGAAATGGAGTGAGACAGCTCACAGGCCCTTTTTCTTGTCCAAGCTGAGGGAGAAGACAAAAAGAAGTGGATAAAACATCAGCTGTGAAATATATAAACCAGCAAGATAGCTTCTGAGTTTCAAAATCCTTCTTGATTTTAGCAATCTTTATGCTAGATGCTCTTTTCTGAAAATATGCATAACTGCAGGCAAAACCAAATCATGACAAGTTAGTCCTGAGGGTAACAGAAACATAAGGACAGACCACATGTGGACAGAAATCCCCTTTTGTCCCAGCGCTGACAAATACTCCCAAACCAGTAATTATTTTGGGAGGAAACAGTTGCTTCATGCTAACACTATGATCTAGAGGTCATACTTTCTTGCTTAAGACATATCATTGCTGTGATAAATCCCCTTTGTTTCTCACAGTGCTACAGCTCTTGTCCCACAGCCCTCGCCACGAAGGACGAAAGCATAGGCAGTCGTGAACCGTGGCCATAAAGGATGGTGCATCCCCTCGGGTATATGGTCAGCCTGTGGAAATGCAGCCCTTCCCCCAGGACAGCGAGACCCTTTGTTCTCTGCATTTTGCCTGTAATTTATTTCATGTTCCTTCTCCTGCACCCCTTGTCCTAAGAGTGAAGAGACCAGGGCGCCTGCAGCCTCGGTCCCCACAGACTGGTTGGTCCCCACACAGCGCGGAGCTGACTGGCAGAGCGTGATGCTGTGCTCTGCACCTGCCCCAGGTGCCCGGCGCGGTGTCCCTGTCTCTCCCTCCAGAAGGTAAAGCCAGGCCTAAGGCCAGGCCATGGCTGAGGTGTGAACCCAGGCAGCTCCTGGGGCGTCTCCCGCCTGGGGTGGGGGTCCACCCGGGATGTAAATTCTGGGAAGCCAAATGAACCCCAGGTACGTAAAACTCTAACAGCAAAGAGGGTTTTGTACAAATACAGAGAAACTCACCCAATAATCTTGGGCAAATACCCAAGTTTCAGGTCAGTTTCTAATTTTTTATTTTATTAAAAAAAAACCCAAAACAAAACCAACAGGTATTATTTGAAGCTTCTTTTTAGAACCCGACAAGTATTACACTACAGGTTTAGGACACACTGGAAGTTTGCAACAGCAAGACCGAGCTCAGAA
>NW_010312667.1:0-35011 GCF_000700745.2 Antrostomus carolinensis
ACCCAGCCAGGGTCAACCCACCACACCTGGAAGTCAGCATGTCATGTAAACTGCTGAGTATTGGAACATTTTTGCTCTAACTGGTCACTTTTTCTGTACCTCCTGGCCTGCCCTCCCTCCATGATGTCCTGGGTTTCATTGCGAGCTATGGTTCCATCACACAGTCACTTCAGGATGCTGTTTGTCTTTCTTTAGGTTATGGAATATGCTGTCAGCTTTGATAGTTTGAATATTTATAGAGAAGAGGTTAGCAATATAAAATACTGTTCATTGTGCTTTGTCAAGGACTATGAAATTTTACTTTTTGCACGTGCTGTCTAAAAACTTGTGCGGTAGCCATGGTGGCGTGTCACATTGACACCAGTGATGCCCCCCACGACTTCGGGAGCGTGTAATCTGTGTGACAGCATCAGCTCTGGAGCACTGCTTTGTGTCAAGGATCCATTGCTCAAAGGTAGGAAGCTGTCAGAGCTGACTGTGTCAATTAATACGCAGCAGGCTTTGTGTCTGCTGATTGTTCTTGTAATTTAATGTACAGGATGATTTGTCTCACCAGCAGTAGTGGTGTGTATTTAAGAACACAGTACAGCGCAGGGTTGTTCCCTAATGTCCCACAGGCAGCCTGTGTGTTTTCAGGGCAACTATTTCAGCCCTTACTTAGCTTCTGTCAGGCCACTGTCCTAAGGATGTGCCTTAGGAATGTGAAAAAGAGAGGTTACAGGCTCTACTGGTGCAACAATGGTCAGTATCCATCTTCCACTCCGTTTCTGGAGAGCTGCGATGCTGCTGCCTGTGTCTGAGATGGATGTGACTTGTTCAGGGCAGCTGGCTCTTTACAGCTGCATATATATCAGGGAATGGGCCTTCACATGTGACTCTCTGCTGCTCTCTACAAGACAAAGTCATCATCTAATTCAAGATTTTTACTCGTGTCCATCCATAACCAGCAAAGTGGTAAAGCCAGATTTTATTTAACATTTTTATTTTTGATAAATGCAGGCTGCTGCCCTAAATTACACTCTCGCTCCTCCTTTGTAGTGCTCGTGTAGCTCTACAGTGAACAGAAGACCTGATCTGGCTGAAAAGTAACTCTCAAAACCTAAATTTTCAGCCACATATGTTCCCCTAGATCATGGATTTGGGTTGCTGCTCATCTGCATGGACACTTCAGCCTCCTTAGGATGGCATTAGAAATGAGGCATGTGGGACAGGCAAGAAGGGGACAAGAAACATTTGTTCCTTTCATCAGGAGCCCGTACTTCTGTTTTATTAAAGTCACCGTGGAATTGAGGTGGTTGTCAGCCCTGGAAGTGGTTTTAAGTACAGTGCTGTGCTGTCTGCACTTTTGTTTCATAACACTCATGAATTTTCTCTGTGTAGGGGCAAGAAATAAAAATACCTGCTTTACTTTTCTTCCCTTGAACACTCAGTCCAAACTTACGAGTGTGTCAGCTAAGCTTAGTAGCTTAAATTTAATAGCAAAACCTGTATTTAGAACCAGGATTTGGCAGAATTCTTGTTTTCCTTTCTTTCTGTTGCAAGTTTTCAGAGGCTATTAACTTTCAAGGTAATGTAGCAGCCAGTCAGACTTCAGGCTTTGTTATCAGAGAGTGGAGTTTTAAGTTGCTTGTCAACCAAATTCTCTTCATTTCTGAGGTGTGTTACTTATGTAAAATAAACTGTCAATTTTCAGTGGTCACAGAGCAAGTCTAGGATAGAGCTGAGCTTGATTTATGATTCTGAAAATGTGCTTCCCATTTGCAAGCCCATGCTGGTTTTTTTGCTTAAATCTGCTGCTGCTTTTAGTTCTTGCCTGTCAACGGAGGCTCCTTTTTCTTTACTGTTGTGTTTGAACCAGTTTGATAAAGAAATAGTTGTCTTTCCTTTCCTCCTGCTTGATTTAGCAGTTAAAGTTTTGTTATTCTATAGCTAAGACTTAAAATACTGTACTGTAAAACTGTTAAATATTCTATGTTTCGTATACAGTGGAAAAGAATATTTAGTTTTTTAACCAAGAGGAGTACAGAAAACAGTGAGAAGTACCAGCTACAACGTGTTTTCCTTCTGAGTCCAAATATTCCCGTTTTGGGAAAAGCAGCAAATTAGTATGTGTGTGGAGAATGACATTAATGCTTAAGTGGTGGTACCTGAAAGTTAGATTGTGATGTTCAGTTTCAGATACACATGGCCTTTGTTTGAAGTTTTAGGGAAACTTAATGTTTTAAGAACAAACAAAAACAAAAAAAACAACTCAGAAACTGCCCTTTAAAACTGAATTTTGTTAAGAGATAGGCTGAGGAAGTTTTGCCTGTTTTAAGGAACATTACAACTGTATTCACTACTTAAAACCAGAGAACTTGTTCACCTTTTAAAAACATTTATCATTTAACTTGAATCACGTGTTCCATTTTGATAGCCTCCTTCATATAGAAAATATAGCATGAGATGTCAGTTCAAGTGCAAGCCTAACAATGCTCTATCTTCTATGTGAAAGGAAGTATTCTGTACATTTTTCCATGTTTGACATCATGGTGTTTTGAATAACCATGTTCCATATTCATATCAATTTTTTGTTTTTGTTTTCAATTTATGCACAGCACTTGCTCTGAAATTTGGGGACTGAGTACACCAAACACGATAGATCAGTGGGATACAACAGGCCTTTACAGCTTCTCTGAACAAACCAGGTGAATATTCTGCCCTCTCTCGCATCATAGAAATCTTGTGGGAGGGATTGGCTTTGGAGGGTCTGTAATGGGATGCTTTAGCTGTAAAATAGACTAAAATGCTTCGTAGGCCTCTCATGGTACAGCATATTAAAAATATTTGCTTGCCAGCATAGAAATCCAAGTGTTCTCAGCTGATGTTTTGACCAACGAAACTCTTAATTCTGGAATATTCCTTTTTCACGCCAGTGCTATTGAAAGAATGGGAAGACCTGTTAAATGCAAGCTCTAATGTGATTTGGTATTTATATTAACAAAGTTTTGAGAAACTTAATTCTTTAGCCTTAATCTTACAAAGTGTTTAAACTGCTTTGTATGCCACAAGCTTTCAGTTAAATCTTGCTAATTGGCTCAGATACGAGCTACTAAAGAATTGTTTGTAAATTCTTCAGTAGTTAACGGTGGGCAAACTCTTAAACAGGGTCTTTATTTTTTTCATGTCACATTACTTGATTTGTGTATTGAGGTTTGTCTCCCATCCCATAACAACCATAAACATCTGCATTTGTGTAAGCATATGCAGTCTGTCTTAAAACTAGCAAAACATTTTCAGCTGGTAGCAAGGCAGATGAAGTCAAGAAGATAAACTGTACAGCCCTTACAAGATGTGCATTCATGCTTTTTTCCATTACAGTTATACTGCCATGTGGATCACTTGGGCAGCTGACTGCTTAAAGGCTTATTTGCAGTCCTGTGGGAATTGTTATGCTTAAAGCCATAAAGCATCCATGCCACAGCAAAGCCTTGAGGTTTAGCAGCGGAAGGGACTATTAAGTGTGTGTTTTGGTTGGTGGTTTTTTTTTTTTAACAACTGTCTTCTGCATTTAAAAAAAAAAAAAAAGTATATGAAGCAATCATCCTAAATACTTGGTTGGAGGTAAAGTGGCTTTTAATGAACTCTAAATTCACTGGCAATAATTTGAGCAGCTCAAAAATAAGTTAAGACACTGCTTGATACCATGATTTTTATCACATTTTAAGCCTTCCAACAAGAGTATAAATGTCACTAGCAGTGTCAATCCCCTGAATTCTGAGAATACATAAACTACCCATCCCATGTGTGTACACTGTTGCTTGAGTGGTTCAGGGACAGCAATGCAGCCTCTAAATACTTCTCAACATCTTTCCCCTATAGATCTCTCGATGGCCGTCTACAGGTATCTCATCGTAAAGGATTACCACATGTTATTTACTGTCGTTTGTGGCGCTGGCCAGATCTTCACAGTCACCATGAACTTAAAGCAATTGAAAACTGTGAATATGCTTTTAATCTTAAAAAGGATGAAGTATGTGTAAACCCTTACCACTACCAGAGAGTGGAGACACCAGGTAGGAAGACTGCTTCTGGCTTTCTATAGCATCATCTTTATATCATATATCAGCACAATGTTTTAAATGTAAAATAGAGAAAGGTGATGCTTTCTCTTGCCAAAATTTCAAGATTCTTCAGAATACCATCCCCTGGAAGTTTTTAATAGTAAAGTTACTGAAAAATCTTTACAAATGTGTTGAATACTGATACACACTGCCAGTACTGCTAGCAGTTTCCAGCTGGCTAAGCACGATCCCAACTGAAAAGGAGAACAGAGATGACTTACCTTTGCTAACGTGGAAGAGTCTTACTCAACAGGCACCTCAGCAATCCGTTTCTTCTAGTAACTAGCAGTGCAGTTGCAGTATTAGCAGTACTGAGATTCAGAAAATTTCAAAACAGCTAACAAAATTGTTAGATGCTTTAGATATATATTTTTCCCCCTCCCCCCCAACATTGGACACTTTTAAGATTCAGCTGGACAGGATGCTGAGCCATCTTGTCTAGACCATGCTTTTGCCAAGAAAGGTTGGACCAAATGATTCTTGAGCTCCCTTCCAACCTGGTATTCTATGACTCTATGATTTATTTTTTTTTTTTCTTTCCTTTTAGCTCACAGAATGTTTATTTTGAGAGCATTACTAACGCTTTGAATTTTGCTTTTCCAGTTTTGCCTCCCGTACTAGTGCCACGGCACACTGAGATTCTAACGGAGCTTCCGCCTCTCGATGACTATACCCATTCCATTCCTGAAAACACTAACTTTCCAGCTGGAATTGAACCACAGAGCAACTACATACCAGGTATTTTCTTAACTCCCACCATAAACAGTACACTTAACATTGCGTCACTGGAAGCAAGATGGTAGTTTCATCCTCCTAAATGATCAAATTAATTGAAAGATGCACCGATAAATTAGATCTGGTTGATTTTGTGTATTAATTTCAGTGGAAATACCTGAACACTATTGTTTGCAGAACACAATCCTGTGTGAAACCACATTGCTGTGGTTTCTCAATAGCTTACTTGGTTTCAGTAGCTTATTTAAGATTCAAAATGCTAATTGAGTACAAGATAGACCTTCACCTCATGCTTTAAGCCTGTTTTACGAACATATAGGGGCTGACAAATGCTGCTTATTGGACATTGAATAGTAAACTTCTTCTCAGTCTCACAATGTGTAGTATGTGGAGAAAACCCTTAAGTTGCAAAACAGTGACTTAAAGGTGTTCCATTCTGTAGTTCCCAATCAATCAAGGTCTGCTTTGTGTGTTTGTTACTGTTGTGTGCACTGAGTTTTGTCTTTTTAGTATGAAAAAACAACCTAACATACTGAACTCTTTAAAAGAATTCTTCCTCCCCCTCTTTGCTTGTTTTCCACCCCAAAACAAATACCAAGACTAATCTGCTACAGCGTGCCCGAAAGTCTGCAGCCTTATTGAAACTTAAAATCAGTGACCTTTGTTTCCTGCCCCAACTTCCTGTTTCCTATCTCTTCAGGAAGTTGCCTGGAGTGTAAAACCAAGCAAAGCTGAAGTTTTTTCATAAATGTATAAAGCAGCTATGTTATAAACAAGCTGAAAATTCACATCTGGACTATGTCAAATAATAAAGTGGCTACCTGGAAGCTCAAACATGTGCAATGTACAAATTGTATCTACATGTTTTAAACACGATGGTGCTTGTATTTTCCTTAAAGATAGCCAAGAATTGAAATGGCATTAAAAAAAAAAATAAATTAATTTGATTTCTTCAGTTTAATTTGTTCCACATTTGTTGCCACTTAGGGACAGCAGATCTTTAAAGAGCGATTTAAGAAAGCAACACCAACTTTTGGAACTTGTGTATACTTTTTTAACTCAATATGAGGGCTTTTGATAGCATTGGCAGACAACTTACTAGAAAGCCACCATTTGAAAATCCAGTGCTATGGAAATGAGCTAAAGCAACTCTAGGTAGTTATGAGCAGGAAGTCTGTTTAGGGTGATAGTGGGTATTCACATGATACTCAAATCTTTATGCAGCTAACAACACCTTACGTCCTTCTCTTTGTCACTGACACCCTCCTGTTGTATTCAGATCATGGCATTTAACTTGATTTGACCTTGCTAACTTGATCTTGAATACTTAGCCAGGTTCTGATAAGTCTTGTGTGTCTTGACAGCCTGCTTCAGAGAATATTTTCTTTAGCAGTAGGCCAGTCTAACAGCCATGCTAGTTTTGCACCACGATACTGTCTCAGTACTTGGTCTACAGAGAGGTTGGTTTCTGCCTCCAGCTGGGGAGATGGTCATTGTGAAAATGCAGGATGGCCTTTGGGGAGCTCCTCTGTTCCCTTGCAGGTTGTGGACATGCTGAGCTGCGTTGTCCAAACGTCTGGCAGCATTCAAGCACTGCTAAGAATTTTTAATGTTGCACTTGGGCATTTATTTCCAGCTGTGGTGATGCTCAACCTCTGACCTTAAAACAGTATTAATAGTACTGGATGGAGGAAATCTTAGGCAGACTAGATCTGGAAAATGATCTGTGCCAAAGAGCCTAGATTAGTAACTGGAAACAGGAGGTGTGGGTTGGATTGGAAATGGTTATTGACCTTTTACCATGGCTGTGGGCTTAACTGTAATTAATGATTTGGAAATGGGTGGAGTCCACTTTATGACAATGGATTCTATAAAAGTGTTCAAAACAAGTTTGATTTTTGTCATCGTGCTAGTAAAGATTTCCCTTAATCTTCCTTTTAAATTCCCACTTGAGTTTTGTCACATCTGCGTTTTGCACAGTAGTTTTACCAGAGGAACCAAGGACATAATTCTTTCAGTTCATTTTTATTTAATCAACTGACTTAATTTAGTTTCCTCTTGCTGACTTCCTTCTGATCTTACTATATTGCTGTAAATCTCAGGCATGATATTTGATATAATTTGGTTTTTATTCTTAAGCAAAAGGCTTTATCTTTACATTTCTACTGTTTGGTAATAATGTAATTAAATGTCTTTAATCTCTCAGATGTCTCTGAGCCAACTCTAAAATGATTGTAGAGATAGCTTCAAACACTTTCACTGAAGAAATCCAGGTTTTGCCTTTATTATATAGGCAAAGACATTTGCCCAGTTCAAAGAAAATTATTTCCTGAAAGGCAGTTGGTTAACTCATTATCTGAATTACAAAAGACATTTTGAATGGAGAAAAGAAACAATCATACTCTCCTGGGTTTTGAAGACATTTCTGTGGAATTAGACATAGTTTCTAGTATCAGAATGCTTCAAATTTGTTACTGAGTTTACTGTGGTCTGTGAAACTCCCATCTTTAAAGAAAACTCTTTAAAAGAACAGATGAACATTCTTAGTAGACCTTGGAAATAATAATAGTAATGGTAATAGAGATTGTGCAGCATAACTAGTTAGATAATATAGTTATCATTTAATGAAATCAGCTGGTGGGTATTGAAGAAAAAGAGGTGTAGGGAGGGACTGAAGTGAAAAATAACCTTTAAATCCAGCAACTTCTATAAGGCGTGGGAGAGTATCTAATCTGATGGTTGTACTACATAAAGACAGCTCACTTTTTTTTGGGTAGAAGTCACCAGATGGTTTTTTCATTTGTAATTCTACTAAATGTGAAAGCTGTTGATCACAATTGCAAAACTGTTACTCATTGTAGTGAAGGTATCTTGTATTAAATGGAACAAACAAGGATTATCTGCTAATTATGTAACTTACTTGAGTAATTGGCTGGCATACGAGAGATATTTTACATAGACAATAAGACAGGTAATGGAAGGAAAAGAACAGCAAAATTGAATTCTAATTCAGGTATCATATGGAGTTGGTGAAGACCTGAGGACAAAAACGCCAAATGCTAATTCTTACAAATTTCCCCAGTCACTGAACCAACAGGTGGAATTTGGGTTTTTTTTGACAGAAACACCACCTCCGGGATATATCAGTGAAGATGGAGAAACGAGTGACCAGCAGTTGAACCAAAGCATGGATACAGGTAACGTTTATTTTTCACTACTTGGAAGACTTGGAATTAATAGTTTCAATCCCTCTGTTTATATTTATATTTTAAAATATTCTAGGAGAATATTTTTAAAATACTCTGTGCCATATTAAGTACGTTTCATTTGTTTCGTAACAAAAGCATGCAGGGCTAATTAAGTGTTCATCAGCCTTAAAATAGATGTTAATAGTTGACTGGTTTTGACTTATCCCTAACTTTACTTTTTGGAAACAGGTTCATTGAAGGAAAATGTCTCTTTGGCCTAAACAACTTACAGAAATGCTGCATTTTGAGAACCTGTCTATTAACTTGGACAACCTTATCACTTCTGCCATGCTTCAAATTAATTCTTGTGTAGAAGACTCTATTGAAAGAGTAGTAGAAACATTAAGGGTTTGTGTCCTTCAGTGAAAAGGTTGCTGGATAATCTGGTTGGCCTTAGACTTGGACAAAGCATAGTTAACATGCTGGTTAAGAACCTCCTGCTATGTGCTGGCAGACTTGAGTGTGTGTTTGGTTAGCTGATGTTAACAACCTTTTTCAGTTAATTGGAATCAACTGCACTAGTTTTTCTAAGAACTGCAATATTTTCCCCACTGTGTGACAGGAGGTACCTTAATTAAAAAAGCCTGACATCAGCAGTCATTGTAGGAATGTTTCTGTCAAAAAGCCTCTCTGTATTTTGCTTACCAGTGCACAAACTGTGTTGGAGAGTTCACATTTTTCTGAGTTTTTTCCCTTCCTCCTTCCAGGAAAGAATAATTTCCTCAAATGAGGAAATCCAGCTTGTTCTTTTCTAGAAATAAATCCTCTCCTTTGAGAACAGAGAGGTAATATCTTGATTATCTCATCCACTTTTTTCTTAGCTTTTTTTCACTGAATTTGGGAAGAAGTCACTACCTTCTCACTGGAGGATGCATAAATAAAGTTATGTTCACAGAGTGTGCATGGAGTGAGAGCTCTGCCAAATACAACACAAAGATGCTAATTGAGTCTTTACGAAGAGGGGTAGGTTCCCAGGAGTCTGGAAAATTAAATGTAATCTTAATTCAGGATACGCATGTGACATGCTGGAAAACTGGTTGTAGGATTTCTAAGGTTTCTTATTCCACACCATTTTAATGTAAAACTATATCTAGATAATGGTCATACATACCCATCTGAAATAATGAGAATCATTTGCTCTGAAACAATCTGTTATTGCTTCAACAGGATCTCCAGCAGAGCTGTCTCCTAGTACTCTCTCCCCAGTTAATCATAGCCTGGGTAAGATGGAAATACTTTTAATTGTTTCTGTGTGTGTGATGATTCTTCTTTATGCATATAATTACATTAAAAATGAAAATGTACTTTAAAAAAAGTAAGATCTGTATTAGGAGGAGACTATTGGCTTGGCTTCCTGATGATAAACGTAATAGGGCTGAGTTCATAACTAGTCCATGTCTTTAACTGAGCTTCTAGCTAAGAGAAAGAGTAATATGGTTGTGTGTGCAGGAATAGCATTTATAAAATAAATAGTGTAAAGGATGTTAGCCTATCCATAGTGCTGCCCAGACTTGCCATCTCCCTCGTATGTGTGTTTTGCTGCTCCTCTCATGTACGGTTTCACCTGTGACCACAACACAGTTACTGCTTCCACATTAGTTGCCCATCTGCTTTGATCAGATGCCACTGCTGTGTGTGTCTGTATAAAAGCCTCAGGAAGATCAGGTTCCCTTGGGTTTGTTTAAGGAATGGTGACAGGATGTGACAGGAAAATGCTGTTCAGAGCGCTGAGTAAGTAATTAGGGTAGGTGAAAAAGGGAGGCAGCGCAGGAAAAGCTGAAGATGCACGGGGAAGATACTGAGCTCTAGTAGGGGAGAGTAAGAGTTGCTTAGAGCTACCTTTAGATAAAGAGACAGTACAACCTACAGTGTAATAAAAGGGAACATCATTTTCATATTAGTATTTTTTACCTTTGTGTGCTTCAGTGTTTAACAGGTCAGTCTTTTCTTTAACGTTGCTGAAATGTTTGCAAGTTATAGAAAGGCAACGTAAATGTCTCAGCATCTGGCACTCACAGTAACAGTAGCTTAATCATTTTGCTCTGAACTACATGAGCTGTGGTCAGGTCAGATCACTCCTTCTTCCCCTCTTCCTTCCCTTGTGTGGAATATTGAATTCAGTTCTCTTTACTAGGGTGGTTAAAAATGACAGCAAGCAAAATATCATCTCTGTAGTTTGTGGAGACTACCACTTTTGCTGCTGGAAGAGACAAATAGCAGGACAGATAGATTTCTTTTTGGCCTCAAATTCTATGTTAACTTGTTTTTTAAAATTATTTTTTTTTTTAGACTTGCAACCTGTTACTTACTCAGAGCCTGCATTTTGGTGTTCAATAGCATATTATGAGTTGAATCAAAGAGTGGGAGAAACCTTCCATGCATCACAACCTTCCCTGACTGTAGATGGCTTTACAGATCCATCAAATTCAGAACGATTTTGTCTAGGTCTGCTTTCCAATGTAAACAGAAACGCTACAGTGGAAATGACAAGGCGACACATAGGTAAAAAATCTCTGATCTTTTAACTATTTAATTTCATTTTAGCCATTAAAGTACCTGGAATGATCCAGGTAAGATGGGCAGATCTGAGTGTTGGGATCCTTTCACCCTTGTGTAGCCAGCCATTGAACCTCTCTCTCAATGCTTACCAAGGAGAGCCTGGTCTCTTTTGCTAAGGGCAGAAGTGGAAAGACACAGAGGTCACCACTTGTGAAATCAGGGAGAAATGTAGCAGCTTTTGCTGCCACAGCCAGTTGTAATTGGGAGGAGATGTAGTGATGGCTGGAGCTGAAAGGAGCTGCTTTTCCTCAATCAATGGTCACTCAGTCGGTGGCGGCAGCAGTCACACAGCTGTCAGGCTGAGAGCAGCACGGGAGGAAGCCACTCAGCTGAATGGGATTTCTGTTGCTCACGTTGCTGTTCTCTGCCTTCTGGAAAAAGATGATGCACCAAAGCATCCCCAGGAGCAGGTTTTTGGCTTTCATGCTCTACATTGGACCACTCTGCTCTGGGTGGCACTTCTGTTCGGAGTTGCTGATAATTGAAATTTAAGCTTTAATTACAAAATATTAACATGTTGCTTAGTTTATTCTGATTTGTCAAATGCAGAATGGATGTTGGTAGTACTACTTGAATTCTTTTGTGAAATGGGAAGGGCTGACATTGACATAACATGACATGATCAAAATTTTCTTTGTAATGGTTATTAAAGAATATTTTTTTTTCCACAATGCAGCATCTTGGCTTTAAGTCCTTCATTAAACTACTTCTTTTTTTTTTTTTTCTGGATTCTTTTATTTAGCAACATTTACAAGATTTTTTGGGTTCTTTTAGTAAAAAAGTTCAGCCTCTTTAGTAGAACCCACTGACTGCCTCTTTGCCAAATCCAAATGCTTGCCTAATAAAATTTTAGACATGGAGAAACCCAGGCTTATGCCTGTGCTCACTGATCAAAATGGTCAATGATGAGAAAAAGCAAAAATGTAAGGAGCTCTCACTTTTTTTACAGAGCAGCTTCCATTTTGTTTGAAAAAATAGTTTTAAAGGCAAAGAAGAGAAACTATGGCCTTTAAAAAAGGACTAGTTACTTATAGTTTTCTTTCAAAGATTAATTGTACATTACTTCTCTTACTTGTGCTAGATATAAAACCCATACAGGTTTTTTTTTTTCCCCACTTACGCAGCGAGAGCAGGATGACAATTTAAAAGTGAACAGTAGGATTTCTTATGGGTGTGTGTTTTTGTGAAGTCCTGTTGATTTTTCAGTAGTACAGAGAAAGGAATACACAGCAGGTTGTGAAACAATGTGGGCACATGTAAGCAGAGAGCATTGTTGGAGTGATATACTCGTTGCCAGTGGCCTGTGTCCCTTTGGATACAACACTTAATTTTAGCACAAGTTTGAATTCTTGAATCTAATATTTTAACTTCAATTTCAGTACGTCTTTAAGTGGAAAAGTTATTTGGTAATGATCACAGCTTCCTAACTTGGATTTGGTTACAAGCCATTACGTGGTTAGAAAATTCTGTCTCACTCTTGACCAAAAATTATTCTGCTTCTCCTTCGAATATTGGGTGTTTGTGAGAGAAAAATGCAAGTTAATCCTGCTCTGCTCCTGCTAGAGCTGTCAGCCCAGCAGCATGGAGGCTTTGAGCAACCTGGTCTAGTGGAAGGTGTCCCTGCTGCTGGCAGGGGGGTTGGAACTGGATGAGCTTTAAGGTCCCTTCCAACCCAAACCATTCTATGATTCTGTTCTATAATTGATTTCTGTTTCTGTTCTAAAGGAAAACCTTAACCTTCTCTGAAACAAAATACTTGTTTGTTAATCTTCTTGGATAATATCATAACTAGAGTTCCTCTTTAATTTTGCTGCAGGAAGGGGAGTACGTCTCTATTACATTGGTGGAGAAGTTTTTGCCGAGTGCCTGAGTGATAGTGCGATTTTTGTTCAGAGCCCCAACTGTAATCAAAGATACGGCTGGCATCCTGCCACTGTGTGCAAAATTCCACCAGGTTAGTAGCCTACCAAAGGTCTTCTGCAAAAATATCCAACAAACATATTCACTGGATCATATTTTCTTTCCTTTTGATAGCTTCTTCATAGTTTCAGGCTTTTGTGTAGCCAACACAAGTATTCATTGATTGTACCCTTTTTGACTTGTTTTTTTTCTTTCTAGGATGCAATCTAAAAATCTTTAATAACCAAGAATTTGCTGCTCTTCTGGCTCAATCTGTGAATCAAGGTTTTGAAGCAGTTTATCAGCTTACTAGAATGTGTACCATAAGAATGAGTTTTGTTAAAGGATGGGGAGCTGAATACAGGTAACAAAAAACCGTTTGTTTTTAAATGTAGAGTTAATAATTTTGGTTTGTTTTTTTTTTCACTAATGCACTATTTCTGTCTGTCTTGAAGGCCACATTTACAAGCTTTTTATTGCTACTGTCAAAATGCTCTTTGCAAGTTGAACCCATGTCTTCTTTTTTCTCCTCCTCAGCAATGGAGCTTCTCTAAGTCATAAAGACCAGTAAACTGATTTTAGTATTGCGTTGAAGTCAGCTGTTGAGCAAGGAATGTCGTCGAAGTTCTGTTTCCTCGCTTGGCCCTGCTTGCTTGCTTATTGTGGTGAAATCACTGACAACATCTAGAAGTTTCACAGTTTGAGTTATGAGATTATTTGCTGTTTGTTTGGCTGTACAGTCATTTTCATCGCTGTCCTGTTTTATACGGAGTGAAATGAGTTCCATTAGGTTGTGGTAGGGGATGCAGTTGATAGTACCCGACAGAAAGAATTGGAGTAACTTGGAGTGCATTCTGCTGTATAAACCACCTGGAGAACACACATTTGAGAGATGGCAAATATTTTGGAACTTGTAGTGGAAAAAGCTTTGCAGGAGTGAGATGACTGTGTTTATGTAGTAAAACTGCTAAAAACAGTTTTTTGAGTGGAAAAAACAGTCTTTTATCTGCTTTTGGTTAGTTTCCAATTGTATTTTTTACTAGCACAAACTAAGATCTATAGTTGAGGACAGTGCCTGTTTTTAATGCAGTATGGGAATTTGGGAAGACAAGGAGTTGACTTCTAACTGAGCAATATTAAGGACTTCATTATATTGGAGAGCTAGAGATGTGCTTTTAAACAAATCCCTTAAACCTCTCTAGAAATTGTCCACTGAAAGAGTGAAGTCTGCCATACCAATACCCTATTGCAATATATAACGATTTTTAAAAATCCATCCAATTTCTCAAGTTGAACAATGACATGTAGGTTCTACTGTGAATCCTGGGGTTTTGATTCTTTTTTATCTGCTCTTGAAATATATAGATGTAAATAGCAGCGTCAGTATGTGGGGGAGGCTTCTCAGCTAAATGAAGCCAATTTTGTAGAAGCCTAATTAGGTTAAATGAGAAATTTGTGTAATGGAATAAATTGATACCTCTTTGTTAGCAAGAGATACACAAAAAAGTATCTGGCTCAAGTTTAAAGAACTGTTGGATTTGGCTCCAAAGGAGTATGTATACACTTAGGCATAATTAAATACAACATTCAAATCAGAACAGAAGAAAGGCTTAATCAGTCAGATTATATGGAGACAACTTGAAGTGATGGGATGTAAGTGCTGGGTTAAAACAGTAGGGAGGCTTTTGGTAAAGTCATCTCTAGGGAGAGAGAGTGTTAGTAGTCTTTAAACCCTTCAGAGATCGTGGAGTTGGAAAAAAAACTCCAGTAGAAACACTGCCAGAACAGCACAGAAACTGATTGCTGACATAATACTGAACTAGTTTCTTTGCATCTCTGTTTAAGATGACGCTAATAAATTATTGATGCATGAGACTTGCAAGTTTTGCTGCAGTTATGATTAAAGCAAAGAAGAGGTTACTCCTGCAAACACAACCTTGAATTTAAATTAGTCTGAATTGTCAAAACAGACTAGGAAGCACTGTAAAATCCATCATTCTTAACATTTCTATGCTTTGTTATTATGTTAAAAATGTTTCTTATAGAACAGGCCCTGGCAAAGCCAAAGCATTACTTAATTTTAGGCATCTGGCAGATGTGCATAAACGTGCAGATATGGCAAAGTGGGAGATTTTATAAGCTTGGTAGACAAAACAGCTTATAGCTTTTTGCTCAATACATGCTGGCTTGAATTGAGGATGGTGGTAGAAGTGCAGATCAGCAGTCAAGTGTTCACGTTAGCATAGGAAGTCTCCAGGTCTAGGATCATCTTCTGAAGAAAGTCAAGTAGAGGTAATTACAGCAAACAGAATTAGTGATAAGTGAACTGGAAATCCATGGGTAGGAGGATGAGTTTTAGTTTTGAGACAGCTACTAAGTGAACATCACTGTTTATCAGCTTTAGACAATGTAGTGCAAAGCCAGGGCTGTTGAACAGAACCAGTTGTAAAATTTTGAGGAAGTGTGTTGTGGAACACATTGTAGGGGAGTTGACAGCGGTGGAATAATGAATTTCCTTCTTTGGGAGAGGATTTGAGTCTAAATGGAATTATATTTCCTGTGGTTTAGATTGTTCTTTTATTGGATCACTTTGTTTTGGCATAGACATTCAGGGCTAAGATAACAATGGTTTTTAGAGCGATGAGAGAACACAGACCCCAGCCACTTTATTCTCCTAGAAAATATAAAACCACAGACAACTTTTGAAATCCATCCTCTCACTGGCTTAAACTGTCTGGCTTTTCAGTTCCTCTGTTTATATAAACAGATTTCCTTAAAGCAAAGGATTGCAGTGCCAAGAGTAAAAGTGAAAGGGCTGGGTTTGTGTACGGATAATCTGCTGCCTTTGAATCTTAATGCCTCCTCGCTTTGACTTTGGGGTAGCTGGAATTACTAGGAAGAACTGGCTTAGCAACAGTAGTCTTGCCAGTCTAGTTTAAGAAAACTCCCATGCCTGGAGTGGGTACAGTGAAATAACAGGATTTCTCAGGCAGAGCATGTCCAATACTGATTTCTTTACTTTGGAGAAGAGAGGGAAGGTTTTTGAATAACAGGTCTCTGAAACAAGGATATATGGGAGAGTGAATGAAGCCTTTATGGTTGTCAATCCTTTTGCTTTACTGAGGCTTTCTATGTGATGTTTAATTAAGGGCTTCTATTGTGAAAAATTACAGGCAAGCTTATAAAGAAGGCCAGGGAAACACAATTTTTACTTAAGTTGTCTGTGTGAGGATGTTACAGTACAAAACACATGTAGAAGTGTGAGATTACAGGAAATCAGATATGAAGTTTGGTATTCCTTTGAGATAGCATCAGTTAGCACAGTATAACCACACACTGTGTTTTGATGTAGTGTTTCTGAAAACATCTAGTAGTTCCCCTATATGTTTATCTTGTAAATTGCTCCAAAAGAGCCAGACTTTATGTTTGCAATAGTATTGTGCTCTTTGGCCATGCTGACATTGCAGAGACAAGTGTTTCTATTCCGTATTTCTGAGTAGTTGTCTGCATAATTCAAACCCAGTTATGCACGCAGACTCTTTGAAGGTTGAGATACAGCTGCACACAACTATCTGTGGTGTGAACACCACGTTGGTTGGACCATCTTCAGTTTTGAATTCTTTTTAGAAGTGAGGCTCTTGGTGTGGTGTTTGAAGCAAATACTGCAGTGCTTATTCTCCAGAGCAGAATATCCTCGATGTATCATGGACAAGCATGTAATTATTGATATGTCTTAGAGATGTTTTAGGGTTTTTGGTCTTTTTGTTTTGTGGTTTGTCCCCTCCTCCCCCCAAAGACTGTCTGAAAAAAGTTTAGTAACAGTTATGGTAACAATTGCAAATTTTTATCTTTCTGTGTAGTAGATACAGAGGGAAACCTACTTGATCATACGATGGAAAACTTGATAGCAGCCAAAGCTGCTTTCTGACTTCCTATTCTTGATTTTTCTAGGCGGCAAACAGTAACAAGCACTCCTTGCTGGATTGAACTTCATCTGAACGGACCTCTACAATGGTTGGACAAAGTATTGACTCAGATGGGCTCCCCTTCAGTACGCTGCTCCAGCATGTCCTAAAAACTTCTTCCTCCGTTAGCAGTGGGCTAAATATCGAGTCCAGTCAACAGACTTAATATAACAGCTCGTCTGTCGTAGTATTTGTGTGTGGTCCCCATGAACTGTTTACTATCCAAAAAGTTTGTTTTTTTTTTTAAAAAAAAGAAAAAAAAAAAGAAAGAAAGAAAAAGAAAAACAGCACTTGAGGTCTCATCAATTAAAGCACCTTGTGGATTCTGTTTCCTATACTCTGATACTAGATGAAAATTTAGTGTATAGAAATGCCTTCTTCAGAAAGAAGAAGAGACAGTTCTAAAGACTCTTAATGGTGTTTTTATTGGGTATATAATTGAGTGTCCTAATGGTTTATCAATAACATGAATAGCTAAGTATATGTACAGGTAATGTATCATGATCTCAAATATCACAATATTGTGCTGTTCTCCATTTTAGTTCCCATAAATAGTTGTTTGGTTTTTTGATTGGGGCAAATCTCTCATAAAATTCCAAGACTCTACTCCTTTATTCTTTTATATTTTTTTATATAAGCAGGTTTTCAAGTTGTCCTAAACATAAAAAGCAGACTTTCCTTGTAGAAAACTTAACTTTTTGCTGCCTTCTTAAAGAAAAAAAAAAAAAAATCCCTCCATTGGAAGGGAAAGAAATGTCTTGAGATTCATCTGTGAAATCTTAAGACACTTTATGTGCTTAATAGGGCCTAAAATGAATTCATGTTATAAATTCCAGGTATCCATCACACTAGGAGTCTACTTTTCCCTACCCATCTGAGTTGATGCCTCTGTTGCCAGCAGTATTGCTGGCACTGATGTAATTTGGGACTTTTTTGTACCTTGAATCATTGAAACGAGTGTTTTTTCTCATGGAATGAGAATTTACCATAACACTGGATACTGGATTGAGTATACAAGGTTATTGGCTTACCCCTTACATCTGTATTTTTTTTATTAAACAGATGTCACTAAAAATAATGGTTTTTAGTTTTTGGAGCCAAATACCTTGAAAAATCCTTTCCCAGGGTAAATTAGACTCTTTTCGTTTAGGTTTTAAATAGATGCAGCTTCTTTTAACATATTTCAGTAACAGGATTTAAATTTCTGATCTGAGTGGCTTTGTATAGCTTACTTACATACCAGATCATACGCATTCATTAAGTCATAATGGGCCTTGTTATTAAAAGTAGTTGCTTCTGCAAAACCTCTAGGATAGTGGTTGCTGAGGTATGACCAGCGAAGGAGGACTTCTAGGTTCTTCGTGACAGTGCATGTTATTGTGAACCCTTGGACACTACAGCTGCACCATATTAAAAATATTCTGAAATATATTCTACAAATAAGTCTGGGTTGGGGAAGGGTTGGGAAACTGTATAGAAGGGTTATTCTGACTTGAAAAAAAAAATATACATCTTACTAACAATCTTGTGATCTAGCTGTCTGTCATTCTTTTGTTATTGTGGCAGTAGCAGGATTGCCTTTGTCTGGGTTTTTTTTTTTCCCATTGTTTCATCCATTACACTAGTTCTGTACTTTGTAAGTACAGCTAGTGATAACTTAGCTTCGAGAACAAAAATGTGGCCAGTGTTACAGCTTTTAATCAGTTGACTGAATTGATGATAGTGTTGAATATTTTTATGCCATAATGACTAGGGCATAGAAGCAATACCAAAAATCAAGCCTGGAAAAAGTGGGCCAGACACCTTTAAACAAAAAAAAAAATTGGCAAAGCAGTTATCAGTTTGTGCTAGTTTTACCAGTAGACTAATGTATTGGTAGAACTTGTGAACCTAAGAAATAAGCTTCATGCGTGTTGCATTTGCCTAATATGTGAATACACTAATAAAAGTTTTAATTCTCATGATGGTTGGGGTTTTTTTTTATTATTAATTGCTGTGTAATTTTTCTGTTGAAGGTTAGGAGTTTTTCTAACCCACCCAAATAAATGGCAGGAGTGTCGTGCATGTTGTGGCTGGAAAGGTATAGTTTGGATGTTAAAATCTCTTCTTACCCAGCTGTCATGGAGGTTCAGGATCTGTGTGTGTTTAATGATTCTACTCCAGATCGAGTTTATGAAAGCAGTTGCTTTTTTCCTCTTGCAATCAAATTACATCCTGCTAGCTCAGATGTTTACTTTCAGCTGTGAAACAGTTAGATAAGAGCGACTTGTCTGAGTGAAAGACTCCATTGCATTTATGAGCAGGTTGCAACTTGAATCAGTTGGGTGACCTAATTCCGTATGCTCCTTGCCGTGGATTTCTGTATGTGTTCTTACACTACTTGCTTTGCCTTGAACATTGTCATAACCTTGACTTTTTTGGTGAGTACTTTTTTGGTGAGTACTTCTGAGTAGCGTACAAGGACACTGCAGACATTATCTGTGGACCTGTGGTGCTGCCTGTGTGCAAGGCTATCTCAGAGGTCACTTTTTTTTTAACTTCTGTTAGTACCACTAACATATGCCCTTCTGCCGTTGCCATTTCAAGCACAGCTTAGTGGAACAAGGAAACTTACCTGTGTTCAAAATGTTTGCTTGCTTGTATTTCATTTAAATGCCCTTGGCAGTTCTTGAGTAACTTTTAACCTGCTCCTGTTTCTTAATCCAGTGCCTTTCTGGTTTATCCCATTGCTGTTCTGCTCTTCCTAAAGAACTGAATAGTGCCTGCTCAAGCATCTTAATGCAGAATGCCTGTGGTACCTAAGGAATGTGACTTCATCTCTCTTCTCTTTTGCCAGTCAAAGTACTGATGCCCAAAGTACAAGTGAAAAGTGAATTATATTTTTTACAAGCCTATTTTGTGAAATAAAATACTTACCAAGCAGGGAGTACTCAACTGGAGATACTTTAAATATGGGTAGTCAACTGCTTATCTGTATCATGAAGCTGGAAAAACTGTGTGTAACTGCTCCCTTAAGTTTGGACTGGGATTCTGTGTGCCAGGGTTCTGATCTCTCTCTCTTGTCGCTAGCCCTGTCTGAGCTTGATTTTCATAGTACTGCCAAAGCCAAGTAATCAAAAATCAGGTAGTTGATGTAAACATCTGAGCCTAAAAATTATTTTTGAGTTGCCATTTAGCAGCTTGGATGCACTGAGCTGATGTTTCAGAGCCTTTCCTGCTCCAAAGAAAAAACCCAATTTAATTTCAGAGTTGTTCCAGGGCTGAGGCTTCAAGAACCATGTCAAATGCCTGGACTCTTCCACCTTTAAACTGTGAGAACTGATGGTAGAACATCATCTCTGTGTATTTTCCTTCTTCCTTCTGTGCATGCTTACTGTCTAGGTGGCAAACTCTCTGCAACAGGAATTATCTGCTATTACTTGAGTGTCTTGCACAGAGTCCTTTTGCTTCCAGATGCTGTTCTACAAATCTAGAACATGGTGAGAGAGCTGTGGTGTTGCCTTGTTCTTATTTAGGACATTGTGCTTAATCAGAACTTAACCTCCTTGAGACTGATTGCAGGCAAGCAGCGTAAATAGTTTAACTTTAGACTCTTTCTATAATCAGCAGGGAGAGGTAAAGTCTGAATTTGGGTCTCTGAGTTGCTCTCTAGTAGAGAGCCTTGGCTGTTGGCTGAGGTGCCCGATTTAAATGCATAAAGTAAGTATGAATATCTGCCTTAAAAGGTTCTTGGATGATATAGACATGTAGGAATAATAGCTTTAAATAATTTACACAGTAAAAACTAGAAATCACAACTACCATACTTCACTAAGCTTTTTATTTTCGTGTGTCCAACTTGGCTTTTCATGTTGAAGTGGGAGGGTGTGAAGTTTGGGGGTTTGATAATCATCTGCAACTCTAAATTGTTGGCACAGCAAACTGTAAGTGTTTTGTTTTAACCTTCAAACTTGTCATACTTCATTGTGGTTACAGCTTTTTTTAGCATTGCAAACTGAAATTTTACTGCAGCTGGGTTTTGAGTTAAAATATTGTGAAATACAGGATTTCGCTATACTCCACCCACACAGTGTTTTACTTGAGGATGAAGCAGTGTTCCTGTTACCGAAACAAGTTTGACTATAACCTAATTCTGGGGACACTGAAGCTTCAATACTAGCTCTGAAGAGTCAGTGAGGTACTGCCTTCGTTAAAAAAAATTACACATAGAGCAAGTTAACATGCCAGCTGTGGTGGAAAGTGCTTCTAGGAGGACCTGCTCTGGGAATTAAATTGCAGCTGGTCTGAAAGTTTATTACTATTAAGAAAAAGTTCATGAAATGTCTGTTTTTCCTCACCAGTTAAGCTTGGCTAGTAAATAACCATCATAAAGTGTGTTAAAGGAGGCCATTTAAAAATAACCTTCAGTCATACTGGTCCCTGTTTCCATATCTCTCTTCTGTAAAATTTCCTCTAAATAAGGTTACTGTTTCCTCTCTTGGGAAAGAACATTTTGTGTGGTAAGTTTCTAGCACTAGATTGTCACAGCTGCGAAAACTGGAATCAAAGCTTCAAAGCTGAGAACGGTCTTTGATGTTACATTAGCTGTCGTTTCATTAACTGTAATCAGGATTAAATCTAGTTAGTTGGCAGGAGAAAAATGGATGACAAATAATGCATATGTAAAGGTGTCTTGATCCTTTTTCCTTCATGTAGCAGATCTAGTCAGAATGGATTCAGTAAACCCCAGTTGCTTGTCCTGTTCTCTTTGGAATTGGATGCAAAGTGGCAGTGGACATACATGCTCCAGTCCTAATTTTCTTTTCAATTTGCAACACTGAAAGTTGAAACAAAACTTCTGTAACTCTTGATTTATTTTTTTTTGTTTTCCTGGTAACAGCTTCTAGCTATTTGCTAGTCTAAAGCTGTAGTAAGGTATTGTAAAAAATTTATATATGCCTCATGAATTAATTGAGCTTATGAGCGATGTGTACCTCAGGCTGTGAATTCTGTTTGGTTTTAAAACTTACCTTTGCTTTCAAGTCTTACTTGACTTTTCATTTTGAAGTAAAATTCCAAGAAGTTGTGGCACCAAGCATAGAAAAATCATTAAACTTAGGTTGCCATCAATTGTGGTTTATCTTTTGGTGAAGGGATAGGTGCTGTCCATCAGTTCTTATTTAATTATTATTCTTATTTAATCTTTGAAAGGAGTTGTCTAGGCAGTTGGTTGCCTTTGATCAAGGAGTAAGAAGACAGGGAGGCTGGAGCCTCAAGCATGCAGCCAGTTTACGAGGAAGCTGGGGTACAGGCAGGTCAAGCTGTAGAGCAGTTCTCTGGACCAGGAAGTTGCAGGCTTCTCAGGGTTAGTTGTCATATGCTCCAAACTCTTCAAAGATACAAAACAGTTGGACAGGCAATAGAATACAGGTAAGCTTAAATTGTCTAGAATTACTTCAAAATAAAACTAATGCCTTACGAATTTAGAAACACTTCAGAAGTCCTGTCTCTTCTATTTGTGTTGCGTGTCCTTGAAGAGTTATCTGTAGGGCTCATGAAGTGAAGCTGAGAAAAAGAAGTGCTTAAACTGTTGAGATATGAGTGGGTAATTCAGCATGATCTCCTCGGGGCTTTCACAGCTGGGTGTTGGAGTGTTTTTGTTTTTTTCCTGTGGAATCACTGATGGAGCCTGTGGTTAAAAAAAAAAAAAGCCTCAGGCAGCAGCAACAACAGGCTTCTCAGGAGAGGAGCAAGATTTGATCCTACTGAAACTCTGAGAAGAGCAAAATTTATCTTGTCATGAAACAGTGGCAGGCAGCGCTGAGATTTGTGAGCTAGAGGAAATCTCGAGTACCACCACGTGGAGAAGGATTGTGTGTTATTGGAGATGTTGGTACAGGTACAGGTCCTAGTGAAATTTCTTACGGACCTGAGCCAAGTTGAATTGTACTTCCTCAGATACTTCTTACCAAAGCTAGAAAAGGCAGATGAAGCTTGGGCTTGTCTCTGCTGCCAGTGTAGATGAGTGAGAGCTCAACAGAGTCCACTTGAGTGTTCACTTCCCAGACTAAGAGTGAAGAAACTACTTCAGAATTAGTTGCTGTGTATTTTTCTAAGTAGTCGGCTGCATAGCAAAGAGCACTGACTTTGGAAGAGGAGGATCTTTAAATAAGTAGATTTGTAGTGGGGAACAAATGAAATTATCTGTTGGATGAGGACTGTCATGCGTCTGAGGAGCTAAGCAGACTTAGAAGTATGGGAGGACTGTTGAGCACTGAGGCAAGCTGTGGGCTGGGAAGGGCTGTGGTTGTTCTGGAGAAAATCTACCCTTCAGGCTGGACATAACCTCACAGGATCCTGGTTTGCAGCAGAGATGCATATACAGCACTGATGTGTACATTCATACACCGACAAAAACCTTCTGTCTTGGTAGTTAAGCCTTGTAGATGATAACATTAATTTAGGAACAATAATCCCTTTCTAGATGAGCACACTATCTTTTCTTTTACAGCTTCAGAAGTCTTGAGAGTCCAATGGGAAGAAAAGCCACATCTATTAGCAATGCTGATGTTAGTACTGATGTGAGGGGAAAATGTCTTCATGATGTAGTCAGACTTCAAGGTTTGTGCAGTGTATGAAATTAAAATGGGCAAAGAGCCAGGGGTGAGAAATACTGAGGTTTAGTAGAACAGGAAAAGTGGCAGAGCTGAGAAATAAAATGAGAGAGTGGCTGATGCTCAGCTTCAGTGGTGATATGTGATCACAAAAGCACCCTTATTTATCTGAACTCTCTTAATGTGTATCTGTTAGTTAAAGATCTTAAAATTAGTTTTCCTTTTGTTACAGCACTGAAAGAGTTGTTTGAGCACAGGAGCAGGCTTAATGGAAGTTGGGCTGAGGAGAGCACAGGTCTGTTTTTGCATCTCTGTTGTTGTCAAAGATAAGGCTAAAGTAGTCCCTTGAGGACCAACATGAGCTCAGGACTGAAGAACTGACACAACTTGTCCTGCAGCCTGGCCCTGGCTAGAACAGACTGTTTACCTGACCACAAGGAGGAGTAGTCTTACAAATAAATAAATAGTAATAAAAAGCCCACGGCCTCTGTGGGAAGAGGTTTACTGTGGTATCTAAATGAATTTGGATTCTGGAGAAGAACAGAATTCTGCTTTTTCTTGAATGGGGATGCTCAGACAATCCTTGGGAGTGTTCAGGTGCTCCTCAGCAAATAGTACATCTCATCCTGTGAAGTGTAGGTGTTTGTTGTGGGTTTTTGGGAGGGGGGATTGGTTTTTTTAGGGACTTGGCAGAGAGTCTGACTTACTGAAACTGCAAGACTTCTTTGTCTCCTGTTTTCATTCTAAAAACACTTAAATCCAAAGTTAGTGGATTTTCGCGTGATAAACAGCAGCCATGCCTGTTAAATGTAGAGAAAACATTGTTCTTCTGAAGCCCTGAAGAAGAATATTAAAGAGGATTTTTTTTCCCAAAATGCTTATTTGCCAATAGCAGGACATCATATTAGAAAGGGTGAGGGAAAAACAGCTTCAAAGTTACCTACTTAGAAAAGGCAGGTTGATAGGAAAGGAATTAGGGTGGAAAACAGTCTAAATATTTCAATTGTTTGGATTGAGAGTACTGGATTAAAACTTGCCTTGCTGATGGACCGAACTGTAGTTGGAATTAAGCTCAAAGAGGCTGAATTTCAAGTGTAGAACACTTGATCACAGATGTATATTACTTTTTTAGTTTACTGTGTCAACAGACACCATTGTTTTGCATAGTTTTGTTTGTCTGATGCCAGTATGGCAAAGATGTCCTTTCTCTAATGAAGACACTTGAAAACAGGTCAACCATCAGTTGAATTCTTTAATTTTGTTTGATGTAAGAATTAACTCGGAAGGCAGTTTTGATTTTGGCGTCAGGCCATGGGCTCAGTACTGAAGCTCCATAGTCCCATTTCTTGTACCTTTCATAAGGTACTTTCTCAGGACCTTATTCCTGGTCATCCAGTTGAAATCAAGGAGGACTAACAGGAGACTTTGCTGCTGCTGTAATAATAACATAATTAAGTGATAATGACCCAAATTTATGTGTTCTCTCTGAGCTCTACCTACTGTCAGTATACAGTTTGCGCTATTTGGACTCAAAACCCTTGAGCATCGTCTTTGTTAGGGAAGCAAAAGGCAACTGTAAAGTTGTGGAGATCTGTTTGTACCTAGTGCTTCCCCTGGACGTGGTCCGAGAGCTGAGACACTAAAATGAGCAGAAAGAACGATTTGTGATGCTGGGAGGATGAACAGGATTTTAGGATGACCTAGGGTGAGCAAAGATGATTCTCCCCCTGGCTTCCCCCAAGCACACCCATGTCTGGTGCTGTCAAAAGATCTAGATGTGTTTAGAAGAACTGATGTGCTGTTAATTAGCACTGCAGTAGGTAGAATGGGCCACACTAGTTGCTAATAGTAGGGCTGTTACATCCCATTGGGTGTCAAAAAAAAAAAAAGAGATGGCAATGGCTTAACTGACTTGACTGATTCAGATGCTGGTTTGAAGAGCTCCAGTCTGCTAAGGCTGCTGGTAGCCTAAATTGGCTAGGACCCTGTCAAAAGCCAGCTTGTGAGGCCCCATCAGGAGTATTGCATCCAGGCCTGGAGCTCCCAACACAAGAAAGATGTTGTGCTGTTGGAGCAGGTCCAGAGGAGAGCCAGGAAAATGATCAGAGGGCTGGAGCACCTCTCTTGTGAAGAAAGGTTGAGGGAGCTGGGCTTGTTCAGCTTGGAGAAGAGAAGGGTCCAGGGAGACCTTCCAGTACTTGAAGAGAGTTTCAAAACAGGAGGGAGAGCGACTTTTCACATGGGCAGATAGTGACAGGACAAGGGAAAATGGTTTTAAACTAAGAGAGGAGAGATTTAGGTGAGATACTAGGAGGAAATTTTTCTCCTGGAGAGTGGTGAGGCACTGGAACAGGTTGCCCAGAGGAGCTGTGGTTGCCCCATCCATGGAGACATTCAAGGCCAGGCTGGATGGGGCCCTGGGCAGCCTGATCTAGGGGTTGGCAGCCCTGTCCACAGCAGGGGGGTTGGAACTAGATGATCTTTAAGGTCCTTTCCAACCCAAGCCATTCTGTGATTCTATGTTTAATGAGTTGGCTAGATATTTAAATACATTTCTATTTCTTTCATATTAGGCCAAATCATTGAAAGGTGTTTAGCTAAGAGAACATGTAGCTGGATTAAAACAACTGGGGTGCAAGGAGGAATTGGCGGACTTCTTCCCATGGCATGGGATGTTTAAGTGGTGGTTCCAGTTCAAGCCAAAATTCATGTGTCGGATGCTGATGTGGAGCTCTGGCTATGAGACTTTTCCCCAGCTGTGATTGACCTAATTCCAAAATGGATTATTTCAAAGATGTTCCTTTTGAGGTGTTGCAGGAGTTATTCTTCCTCTTTTGATATCCTTAAATGTCCTGTGCGGTAGCTGGCGTTGATGAAACCTGGCCTTTCACTGAGCATTCTGGGATCTTTTTTCATATTTTGTGTTCTTGTTGTCCATGTGGTCAAGGCATTGTCAACTCTATCACAAGCCAAGTCCCTTAGAGCCTCTTTCCCATAGAAAAGAACTAATTAAGTGTGAAGATTAAGAAGGGATGAAATACTAATCCTGAATATGATAGGGGTAACATGATCATAATTTCAGAAGTTGAAAAAAAAAAAAAAATCTCTTTTCTTAGCCTCACTCCCTTAAAAGGTGTTTGCATGGGTTGTTTTATACAGCAGCAGCATCAGGTTGTCTCAACGCAGGCGTCAAACCTCCACAGATATGGAGGAGTGGAGGGAAAATGATCTGTTAAAATTTGTGTGGAGGAGTGCCAAGAGGGAGAGTTAGGGTATGGTGAACGGTGTCTGTGTACAGATGGAAAGCAGATAAGTACAGTCAGTGGGTAGTATTTTATGCCCTTGTTTTGCTGGAGTCCTCAGGTACTTCTTGTGTGTGTGTCAACCCTACGTACTTTCAAATAAGTTTAAACACTTGGGGACTTTCTCAGTTGCCGTTACCCAATGATGCAGCAGCAGAGCCAGCTTTAAAACCCACATCCTCCTGCCTTCCAGCCTCAGGCTGGTTGCACTAAGCCACAGTATTTTTTTTTGACAGGGTACTACTGTTGTCAGCCTGTAGCTCTGAGTCACAGAAACTTTGAAGTGACTTGTATATGACTGCTGATACATGTTTTGTTTTGTGTCCCTCTTCCTTTAGCTTGTGTAATTGGTCTGGTTTCAGCCCAGTGGGATTCATCAGGGTGGCTCTCTTGTCCTTTAGTTGATGAGGCATTGGTGGAGGTACTGTGACCAGACTGTAACTCAAGATGGAGTTGGCCTTCTGACCGGCTGAAATAGGAAAGTATCTTCTTCAAAGAGGCAAAATAATGAGAAACAGGTGTTGATATTTATGAAACTGGTTGTACATCAGTTGACCGACTATTTTTGTTCTTAGGAGTCTTGGAATTTGCAGATGTGACACTACTACAAGCTACTCTTGCCCATTGTAAGGGTAAAGCTACTTTGCACAAGGCCTGAGGACCCTCACTGACCTTGATTTCTTATGTAAGACAGGCTTCTTTGACCTTAGGCATCAACCCAATATGTGTTTCCAAAGCAATCTGATAAACAACCTGTGTACTTCTCACATCACAGAGAAGGTGGGTGAGAATGACCAGTGACACATGGTGGTGTCACTGGCTAGCAGGGTTTTAAATATGCTGCTTGTAAGAGTGAAAAAGTTTGAAGGAACAAAAGCAAATTAGCACCTTGGCTTTAGTGTTGCATTGAGAATAACTCAATCCTTTGAGAATTACTACTCTTTAAAAAAAAATAAAGTAACTTTGTTGATTACAATGCTTTAAGGAACTTAAAATATCAAGAAAACCTTTGTTGCACTCTGTTAGATGATCATTTTTGTCCCATATACATGAGAGGTCACCAAATTTTGCTAGCTTTGGGGTTTTTTGGTTTTTTTTTAAAAAAAGAGCAAGGCACTTCTGGCAAAGTTGAAATGTTACGTGGAAAAGTGTTCATTAGATGGGACTGTTGAATAAAAGCAGACAAGTTGATCCGTGGGTCGTCTTTCCAGCCAAGCAACTTCCCTGAGCTTATATCACCCCATGTGTCTCCAGCTATTTCAAAATTAAATTTTTCTGACAAGTCTTCTACTAAATATTTCTCTTTTTGAATTTTCCTTGCCCATCTAACATGAAAATTATCTGACTGTCTCGACATAGGGTGGGCATTCAGTTCTGAAGTTCCTCCTGCTGTTGTTCTATACGGCACAGTATCTTCTGCTGGGATGTGAACGTTTCTCTTCCTCAAAGCTGTTGTATGAATTCAGGCTGCTTCAAAACCCCTTTATGGTTTTCACTCCTCTCCCTTCCTTCTAACAACAGGACTGTCTTGTCTTCCAAAAACCGTCTGTGCTGTTATTTAACTCTCCAGCCCCATTACCTTTCAATTTGGGGAAGCAATATCTTGATCTGTGTTACTGAGAGGTGTCATTTCTCCTCTCAAGATGGTTTGTGCAACAAAACCCTCAATCTCACAAAGCCTAGGACAGCTAGAATCTGGAAAAAGGCCACAAAAACATGTTCTGATGCATCCTACAGTGGTTGCAGGTGAGACCTTGTGGTCTCAGGTAAGTGCCAAGCGTGATTTGAATCATATATTATTGTGAGCATGGAGTTTGTTATAACATCTTGTGATTCCCTAGCAAGACAACCTTAACTTCCTATGGGGAAGGTTTCCACTATGCTAAACTCACTTCTGCAGTTGGCATCCCAGCCAACCACCATGGTCTGATGGTGTCTGTCGCTCTTGGGCACATGGTCTTTGTTCTTCACATGAGGTTTCATATATAAGCTTTGCTTCAGGTGTTCCCAGATGGAGCTGTACTCTTTACTCTCCTGCCAGACTTTCCCACAACAACCCCGTCACCATTTGTGCTGTGGCAAGACTCGTTTGGTGGTTGGGAACAAAATCTTGTCTTTCCCCAGGTTAGTGTTAGCAAACACCATCTTTTCTGGTTGGTGTAGCTCATATAGGCAACTTCAGTAGCCTTGATATAGTCCTGGTAGACACAGGAATTTCACATTCATGCCCTAAAGCTCTGGGCTGCTTCACAAGGCTTTCATGCAAAGCTTTCTGGTCTGTCAACCACTGTTTGCAATATAAAAAAAAAGATTACTTTTTCCCTCTGTCAGGCAGTCCCGATTTCCCTGTGGTTTTGGTATAAAGACAACAGGATCTGCTTGTCTCAGCAGCTTCCCTCCTACTTGTCCTTGAACGCTTTAGGAGATGGATTGAGTGGAGTTTTGATTCCCACCTCCCCTAGGTAGGAGATGTATTTTCAAAAATTATTTCAAGGACATGTGATGTGGGTTTTGCCCAATGTAAATAAACTCAACCTGCTTATTTCCCATGTGACCGAGAAACATTGATGCTTCTGCTTTTGAGTAAGCTTGTGCCCAGAGTCCTTCTGAGGTGTTTCACATTGCATGACTAAGCTCTCCTGAGTTGATCTCCCGAGGTTTGCTATTTCTCTTTGAAGCTTTGAAGAAGACAGGAAGATGTTCTGAAGATTCTGGTCAGTGAAGCAGTTTGAAGGCAGTCTTCATATTGCAGTCTGGTAAAGACTGTTGAGGTCCCTGAAATCCACCTGGGACAATCCCTGACCACCTGAGACAGAGTTTTGCCCACTGGACTCATCCTGAACCTAAGATGCTATTCTCCACTGCTGGGATGTCCTACAGGTCTCCTTGCTTGCTGACTCCTCTTCCCCTGTAGTACCAGGGGTCAGAGATAGGGAAGGGAGGTCTCTTAGGGGTAATTTTCCCCTCTCTCTATTACAGTTTCTGACTATTTTGGGATACCCAGTGGAGTCAGCAGCCTGCGTTTCCCCTTTGACTCTGATCCTTTTTATCCCTATGCCTGGTTATGGGTTGGGCATCTGTTTCCTTCATCCACTTTCTTAGCCTGTGGTAGAAGGACAGAAGAAACTTGACTCTTCATGGTTGGTATGGCTTAGCTCTCAAGGGAAGACGGTTTCTTCAGAGTTTACCTGGATTTTTCTCATAAAACCATGTCTAATTCAGCCAAGAGACTAATCTTGTTTTCTTCCCCAAGCCTCACACCTCTGAAGTTCTTTCTTTCACACCCTTCATGTCAGAAAAGTTCTCCCATTTGGAAGTCTTTCTGGTGGGTCATTGGCAACTGTTGCTACAAGGTAAGAACAATTCCAAGGCAATTCCAAGCGAAGATGTGGAAGGTTGTTGAGGCTTGCTGTCCCATTGCTGAGGTGCCTCCACCACCAGGCTCAGCTGCCAGGTCCTCTTGTTCAAGTTAAAGGAGCTTGAGTTGAGTCAACTTGAGAAGACTCAAGTTGAGTCTTCCTCCTCTTAAATGTGTCATGGATCATCCTTCATATCTTCTCCAAACAGCATCCCATCTCTGAAGTCCTGAGGGCAACTGGAATTTTGGGCCGAGCAGCTTCATGGTTGCATTTTGGCATGGAGGACTGAACTCTCTGCCCTTTGAATTAAGGAATTTGAAACAGGAAAATTGCTGGGATTAGGTGGGGATTGTCACTTGAAGATAAGATCCAGAATGGATGAAAAGCAACTACACACAGGGAACACACTGGTTAGCTTGTTTCCACCTGCTTGTGTAGGTGGAACTGTGTTTCTGTACCTGAGAGGAAACTTCTTACAAACTTTTTATCAGGGCCTGGAGTGACAGGACAAGGGTTGGTGGTTTTAAACTAAAAGAGGGGAGATTCAGACTAGATAGAAGGAAGAAATGTTTCACACTGAGGGTGGTGAGACACTGGCCCAGGTTGCCCAGAGAGGTGGTAGAAGCCCCATCCCTGGAAACATTCCAGGTCAGGTTGGATGAGGCTCTGAGCAACCTGATCTGGTTGAAGATGTCCCTGCTCACTGCAGGGGGGTTGGACTGTAGATGATCTTGAAAGGTCCCTTCCCACCCAAACCACTCTGTGATTCTGTGAAAATGAAAGAGGTCCGATGGACCTTCATCCCTCCATGCACTGAGTTGCAAATAGCTCTGGTGCTGGTTCAGGCTTTGCAGAAGTCCCTACCCCGTTTCCATGTCTCCAGATCTGCACTGGGGCTCTTGCAGGGAGATGCAGAACTTGCGATGCAAACCCTCTGCACAGCCCAAGCATAAATCTATAAAATATTACAAAGAAAATCATTTTTCTCACGTAACGACACACCGCAATTCAGCTAAACCCTAACAGAAGGGGAAGAAAACCCAGGAAATAGTTTGTGAAAACACTTTCAAATTACAAAGTGCTAAAGGCCACCACACACCCCAGGAATTTATGGAAATGATGCACACCAAAAAACCCTCTATAAAAAGGATCTGGGTCATGTTTGGTTATTTTATTATGATTACGGACAACTCTCCTTGGTATTTAAATCACTCTTAATGAGGAGAAAAATTTGTGGTAGCCCCAAGCCATGAAAATTCAGGTTTGGGTTTGGTTTTTTTTTTTTTTTTTAAAAAAAAAAAGAAAGCACACAGCAAAACTTGAAATGAAAAAGCTAATGAAACCCATATCCTGCAGAGCATTTACACTGAAACTTTATAAACATGAAAGAAAATATTCCTAAGTAAGCTAATACTCATTCAAAGAGAAGGACTTTCATCCACTCTGGTAGGGTTTGAACCATACTGTATTTCAGGCAGTCAGGAAGATAATGAGATTTTTATGTCAAATGATATTTTTCGTATGTATTACTTAAAGCAATTCATTCCAGACATTGAAAGGCCAATTTCTTAGGCACTGCAGCAGTTTTATACCAGCTGTAAGGATATGGCCTCCGAAATTTCTAGGATTTTGGGGGGGTTTTTTTGGTTTGTTTTTTTTTGGAGGGGGGGCTTTGCACAGATAAATATTGATCTGATAGGGGTTTTACTGCAAGTGAAGGGTAAATATGTGAAGGTTTCCCAGGAAATTTACTGCACTGCAACAACAAAAAAAAAGAAACCTTGAAATGCACAGGCATTATTGGCGTAATGTTATAGATGGGAGAAGCCATCAAACATTGGCTAAATGCTAGTTAGGAGAAGTAATTTTTAAAATTCTTGTCAGCTGAGAGAAAGTTACATCTAAGCTCCCCGTGGCCTTGACAAGCTGCAACAGCCCGCAGAGAGATGTACGTGTGGCAGAGAGCATCAAAAACATTCCGGCTCTGATGGCAGGGAAAGTAAATTAAAGGAACAGGTTTGATCATAAACCTCCTGGAAAATATGAGGATATCAAAGCTGGCTGGATAATTAGCATAATTACATCATAGGGAATGCAAAGGAGATCATCTTAAGGGATATTGTATTGTGGGAGCTCGGCTTCGGCTGGTAGTGCATGTTGAACGACAGACTAATAGACTGCTCCAGGGAATGGAGCAGTAAAATCTTGTTATGAATTTGTTTATCAAGAATGCAGAGATAGGAAAGAACAATGATGGCAGTTAACTGGCTGAATTATTGCTTTTTTAACCTTGCTTTCCGCCAATAGTCTTTTGTCAATGCCTGAGCATCCTATTTATTTTAGGGGTAGAGGAAAAAAAGGAGCTGACAGAGGACTTTCGGGCCACAAGGACTTTATATATCCAGAAAGTAGGAGCCAGTTTCTCTGGTTGCTTCTCTCTCTCTCTCTCTCTCGTGTTGCTTTTGCCACACTGTGGTGGTTTCACCCACAGCTCAGCCCACGTGGTCCTTCACTCACTCCCCAAACCCGGTGAGATGTGGAGAGAAACTCACCAAAGGGCTGGTGGGTTGGGATGAGGACAGGGAGGGCTCACTCACCAGGGATGGGCACGGGCAACACAGACTCCACTTGGGGAAGGAAAATCCATGTAATGAGTTCCCAATCAATCAGAGTAGGACAGTGAGACACACCAACCACATCTGACAGCACCTTCCCCCACCCCTCCCTTCTTCCTGGGCTCCCAGCACTTTGCTCCCCATTTCTCTCCCTTCTCCCCCAGGGGACAGGGAATTGAAGTTGCAAGTCAGCTCACCTCTGCTGCTCTTTCCAGTGTGAGATCCCTCCTGTGGGCTGCTAGAGTCCAGTGACAAAGTGTTCCAACTTGGGCTGCCCATGGAGTCATGGACCTCTTTGGGCTCAGCTCCTGGCTCCGGCATGGGGACATCCATGGGCTGCAGATGTGTCTTCAGTCCAGTGCACCTCCTCCCCCTGCTCTGGCACTGAGCAACTCTGGGGTCTCAATTCAGCCACACTTGCCCTCAGGCCTGACTTTCTACTCCATCATGGAGTCCTCCATGGCCTACACGTGGGTCTCTGCTCCAGCATTGAACCTCCATGGGCTGCAGGGACCTCCTTTGCCTTCGCCTACGTCATGGGATTGAACTGGGTGTCTGAGGTTCTCTGTCTTCCCCTCCTTCTCCTTCCTCCTGGCAGCGATGCTCTCTCTCTGTTTAGGCCAATGGTCTTTAGTTCAGGTCAATGGCCTCTCTTCCAGGTTCTCTCCATCTTCTTCTTTTCAAAACAGTCCTTCCCTCATACATATGGATTTGAAAAGGTGTTTCTTTACTACTAATTAGCTCAGCCTGGGTTGGAGATGGGTCTGCCTTGGAGCCAGGGAAGCTTCATGAAGATTCTGGCAAGGCAATTCCTACCACCTCTTTCCACCAAGATGGGAAGAGAAGTGCTTCACGACTCATAGATGATCAAAATCTACTGAGATACCTTCTTCAATATCCTGATTTGCTGCTTTGTGCTTTTTCTGCCTAACCTGAAAATGTCTCCTGTGGTTTTTCCATTTCCACAATTGTGCCTGCACTGTTTTCAGTCTAGGCTCTCCCCTGCCACAGCCTTTTGATCCCACTCACCAGTTTAGGTCACATTCAACAGAGGATACTCTGTCTTGTAGGATCTTCTAGGTCCACCTAGAAGGAAGATCTACAGCAGTACATGGCTGCAGATTGAGCTTGGTATTTGTCTTCTGCTTGGTCCACCACTGGTGAACCAGTATCTACTGGCCAGGCAGGCAGCAAGCATGCAGCCTGGAGAGAGGAGATGCGATCGGTGGGAAAACTGTCCTTGGGATCTTCCTCAGGGATGGAAGGGGTTGAAAAGCAATGGAAGATCTGGGAGTAAAGCACCAGAGAAGGATGCTCCAAGGTGATGGGGAAGCAGCACATCCAGTGCTTGTTTTGTGTAGCCCTCTGCAAGGTTAGTGAATGAGTTGGCATCATTGTCACTAACTACTGTACAAAAATAGCACATTGGCCCGGGATACAGGTGACACTTCACATCACATTGCATCAGCACCAAACATCGTGGTGGCATCCTGGGTCTCAGCAAGCATCAGATTGGTTGATTCCTTCATCAAACCACCAAAGGTTTTTTTTACACAAGCGTGCAATCTGTCCAAATTTCAGCACTGAGATAATACTGGGCTTTCAGCACTGCTGCTCTGGCATGGAAAATAGTGATTTACTCCTTTTAAATTAGCTACTGCTTTCCACAGTCAGTGCAAAACATTTCCAAATACCTTTACAGATGCTGCAGTTTGAAACTATTCTCCAAAGTCGTGTAGCATGTTGTGAAGAAGATGCAATTGTGGTATGAAATAGGAGTGGCCCTTGTCTAGGGCAGCTTTTGGCTGCTGGATGATTAACTCAGTGAAGCTGACTATGAAATTAAGTTCTGCGTTGCTCTTCTTCTCCTCTGCCAGCAACTTCACTTCCAGTGCATTGAGGACCAGATCTCCAAAATGCTGTGATAATCTGCTTGACACAAACCCTGCCCTGTGTTGTTTTAGGCATCCATGATAGAGACTGGTAACTCCTCAACAAGTGTCTGAAGGAAATCTCCTGGCCCTGGGGTCATGCCAAGGTGGGTGCCAGTGCTAAATTCTACCACTGCTTAACATCTTGCCTCTCCTGAGGAGGGGTTTGCAAGGGAGATGGTGCTTAAAGGGAGCAGTAATAATGCCAGTTGATAAGGTGGGGTTGGATCCAGACCACTGGCTTAGAGACAAGATCCAACCATGCTGCCTGTTGGGTGTTGTGGTGGTTTGACCCACAGTAGGACCATGTGGTCCTGTACTCCCTCCGCCCAACCGGTGAGATGGGATGGGAGACACAACAAAGGGGACACGGGATTAGGGATGGGGACAGGGAGGGCTCACTCACCAGGGATGGGCACGGGCAACACAGACTCCACTTGGGGAAGAAAAATCCATGTAATGAGTTCCCAATCAATCAATCAGAGTAGGACAGTGAGACACACCAACCACATCTGACAGCACCTTCCCCCACCCCTCCCTTCTTCCTGGGCTCCCAGCACTTTGCTCCCCATTTCTCTCCCTTCTCCCAGTAACAAGATGTTCCAAAGCAGCTCCCCGTGGAGTCATGGACCATTTCGGGCTCAGCTCCCGGCTCCGGCATGGGGACATCCATGGGCTGCAGCTGGGTCTGATCCAGTGCAC
>NW_010312667.1:35044-43829 GCF_000700745.2 Antrostomus carolinensis
TGTTGAGCATCTCTGGGGTCTCAGTTCAGTCACACTTGCTCTCAGGTTCAGCTTCTCTGCTCCAGCATTGAACCTCCATGGGCTGCAGGGACCTCCTTTGCCTTCTCCTGCTCCATGGGGTTGAACTGGGTGTCTGAGGTTCTCTGTCCTCCCCTTCCCCCTGGCAGCGAAGCTCTCTCTCTATTTAGGCCGATGGTCTTTTGTTCAGGCCAACGGTCTCTCCTCCAGGTTCTCTCCACCTTCTTCTTTTCAGGACAGTCCTTCCCCTCACCAATATGGATTCCCAGAGGTGTTTCTCTGGTGCTCACTGGTCCAGCCTGGGCTGGGGGGTCTCCGCCTTGGAGCCAGGGGAGCTATCACAAAACTTTTGACAAGGTGGCCCCTTCCCCCACTATGAAAAACAGTTCCTACACACACACGAACCAAACACAGGTCTTGGCAGCTCTCTGTGTTGTCCAAAATCAACTTGTTCCTGGGAAGAGGGGAAAATACCCGGGACCTTTCCATGTGTCCAGGGTTCCATGGCTTTACCAGCATGACCCATGGCCAAGGAATCTACTGCCTATGACGAAGATGGTTAAACTCAGGCAAAACACAGAGAGATTTTGCAGCTTTAAGCTGAATAAAATCAAACATCCACCTGATGGCAGCAGAGAACGGGGAATGGATGAGCGGTGGCCAGTCTGGCTGTCCATCCAGCGCACCCGGGATTGCTGAAATACAGAGAGTGGTTTGATGTGGCCTTCTCGAGGTGAAAGCTAATGTCCTCTGTCCTGGGGAGGAATTATCAACAGCATCTCTGTATTCTCCTGGAGATGAAAAGGCGACAAAGGGTTTGGGTGCCATTTTTGGGGATGCCATGATGGGATGAACAACATGAAGTGCCCAACATGCTTGGAGGATCATTTCTGCCAAGCATCAGGATCTCTGAAAACTGGACGGAGGGGCCTGAGATGGTCTGGCTGCAGGCTGGGTGTCTGTGGTTGGCCCTGCAAGTGGTACTGGGATCCAGCTGTGGTCCCTTCAACTGTAGACACTAGTTCTGGTGGTGGCCAGAGGTGTCAGGAGGGGAGTGAGAATGGGACGTGGATGGATGTAATGGGGAAATTGAGAGCTTACCATAGGGTGTTCAAGTGTGAGAGCTCCTGAAGCAAAACTAGGAGCTGTTTTATGAGGAGCAGAAGTACTGAATAGCAGAAGAAGTCTTGGTACCAAACCATGTCTCAAGGAAATGGATGAGACCCACCAGTGACCAAAAATTGGAGGAAGCACCTTTCTGCATAGCACAAATGGCATTTTCTGCCCATACCACTTGCATCTTCCCAGGGCTTGCTGGAACAGGCAAGGACGTTGGTCTTCCCACGTGTCATGGAGTTGGGGCTGTGTCACGTTTCGTTAAAGGAAACCTGGGGTTACTTTCCTGATTGAAACTCTTGTTGAGGAATAACCCTGATTCTGTGATTTTTAGCATCTATTCTGCCAAACTGCTCAGAGAAAGATTTAAGAAAAGCTTTAGGGAATTGATCTCAAAGGAACACTCCCAAAGCAAAATAACTCTTTCTATTAAAAATTATTTTATTTTGAATTTAATGCTGTTGCAGGAAAATACACTTTTAAATGCTCCAGTTGAAAAAAAGTTCAGCTTCCAATTTAACTCTTTAATTTATTTTTGCTGCTATACCCCCAGTTACATTATCATTTTTAATCACCAGTGAAGGGAAAAATCTGCTGTATATCTACAAGGATGAGTGTTGTGGTTGGGACCTCGTGGCATATTCAACACTAAACAAATAGATATTGTGGCAAGAAGTAAGATGAAGTTACGTGTAAAAGGAGAGGCTAGGGGAGGTTTTCTGGGGGGGTTCTTGTTTATTTTTGGTTTTTTTTTCTTAAAATAACTTTTCTCTTCTCTTGCTCTGTGCAGATCCTATGTGCAGAAATGACTTGAAGGCAGCAACAAGGAGGTTGGAGATTTTCTTGCACAACATGCTGTGATAGTGTCAGAAGGTCTCAGATGGGAATAGGCAGCATCTCCACCAACCTGCTCTATGTAACACTCATCTGTATGTGCCTTAAGCCCTTAAATAACTTTGCAGGCATGTAAGAAAGGTAAAAAACACCCACTGGGTGCCACACTGCTCAGTGCAAAGCCTCTCCTGCCTCTTCCCTCTCCAAATCCCCTTAGGATATCCCCACCAGTGCTATTAGCTCACGTCACCAGTTAGGAGGGAGGATGTTTTGGGCTAGTGCCATGAAAATAAGGTGCCACTTCCACCCAAAGCATCTTCCAAAACCAACCATGGGGTACATGGAGACTTGTCATCACCCCAAAGGTAGATGCTGTGTCCACACCCCAGTGTCTGGCTCTCCTTTTGGCACCTTTCAAAGGACTGAAAGAAATAAAAAATAAAAAATAAAAAAAAAAGAAGGAAAAAAAATCCAGCATAATCTTTTAGAAACTACTACATGCTGGTAGAGTAAGCCAGATATTATATGAACTTAGAATACTAAATTTGGATGGTAATTGCTGCTGTTGTTAGCTTTAAAGAGCTGGCTGATCTTTGTGTGATTACTGGCCCATTTATCCAAATAATTGGAAAACAGTATTTATATCCATATGACCTTTCAGTGACCAAGTAATCAGAGCAACAGCACGTCAATGATTTGGTGTCAGGTGAAGAGCTGCTGACACTAATAGGTCTATGCTCTAGGAAAGTGTGGAGGGCAGCCTTGTTTGAAGACCAAGGAAAGCTGAACAAGTGGATTTCAAAGGTAACCTCATTCTGTATTCAAAGCAAACCTTTAGCTAATAATATTAAATGCTAAAAAAGGAGAGTATGGTCAGTTACGAGTAATAAACTATTAATTAGAGCTTTGTCATAAATGACTCACGACCTTTAAACCAAGACAATAAGCAACTGTGGATCCTTTGTTACCGTGCTCTTGACTCTAGCAGTGTCAAATGTTGGATACAGGTGAGTTATGTTCTTCTCCCCCTTTGGGAAAGGTGATGCCCAGTAATTTGAGGATATTTGACAACTTAGAAATTAATTAGTTTAAAATTAAATTTTCCACTCTGCCAGACCAAACACAATAAGACAGGTCTTAAGATACAAGAGACCACTTTGGAAAGGAGTAAAGGGTGAATGGGCACATGAAAGAGGCAGCACGTGTTTCAGGTGGAGCTGGCCACCCTAATTAGGTGGAACACAAAACCATCCCCCTGCTCCTGCAAACCTAATCTGCCACCAGCATTCGCAGGGTCTCACAGCCCAAGATGTTGCCAGGGTCAGAGCAAGTCCCTGTGGTCCCTCATTGTCCCCAAATTCTCCCTGTCCTCCTATACCTTCTGGTTCCTTTTCAACCTTTTCCACTGTGGTAGGACTTTCCTGAATATGCTTAACAAACTGGAAGGCTAAAATATGCTCAACTGTCCAACTGAAGGTCATTTATTTTTTTTTTTTTAATCATTTAAATTAATCATGGGCTGAAGTGGTGGGCTTGCAAGGCACCACCGTGCCCATTACATCCCATTGCTGATCTAGCTGAAATCTGCCTTTGAAGGGTAATGGTCCAAATCCCACCTCCTCCCTGGTGTTGGGATTTCTTTCCTTGTGCCTCTTGCCTGCAAAAAAGGAACTATTTGGGTTAACCTGCTGCTTCCCATGTCAGAGGTCCCAGTGCAGCTCTGGTTTGCTGGGAGGACACTTGTGGGTTCCTTCCCACCCCATGGCCATCCCAGGGCTGAGGATAGCTGAGAACCAGGCTGCTGGCCACAGGGGTCAGGGTCACATTTTGTCTTCTTGGCCAAACACACAGTCATTTTGGGATGTGCTTCAGTGTTCATGGCTGGACATGCCGTGTCTGCAATGATGAAGGTGAGGTGGGTTCATGGGATGTCCTTCATTACTTGAAGCCTGTCTTCAGCACCAAAAGCCTGGAAGTATTTGCAGAATTGTCTCCAGTTGAGTAAATCTTAGCAAGCAGGAATCCCCTCTTGGGTGTGACCAGGTTGCAATTACTTTGGATTCCTACTGAAAGTTCTTTTTAAAATAAAAAATAAAAAAAAAACCTTCTGAATGCCCTTATTTTTTTTTTTAAATACACAAAACCAGAAAGGGTTACATTAATATTGCTAAAAGCCCTTCCCTGCATCCCCAAAAGCCCCAAGCCCTTACTCCAAGCCAACACTGCTCTGTATTCCTCTTCCTTGTGGTTAGCATCGCTGAACACTGGAGAAACTGTAATTGTTCATAAGCAAAGTAGCACTTCCCAAAGTACAGTATTTGTTTAATGGATCGTTAAACCAATATAAATAACACTGAAGCATGCATGGAAGCAACGAGGATTTAAACGTAATTACACAGGGAAACTTGGAGCGTGACTATCTGCTTTCCGAGGCTGCCGTGCAGCATGAGTGGCATCACTGAAGGAAGGGGATTAAATGGAGCTCAGGAGAGGTTTGACTCTCCAAGGCACTGCTTTAGGTTTCTGCATTTCTTTTCTGCTTAAAGGGAAAATTTTGAGACAGGCTGTAACCATCTTACTTTGTTCCTGGAATAATTTCCACTGTAATGATTCCATCAAGATCAATGAAATTAAATAAAAAAAAACCCAAAACCTGAACCATTTCTTCTACAGACATGGGAACTGCTGGAAGTGAAGTGAATTAAGATATCATGCCATGTGGGGCCAGTTTTGGAGAACATTTCAAAGTTGTCCTTGTGTATCTGCCATCCGTAGATTCAAACTCCAAAGAGGAACTCAATGGGGATTCCAGTCAATCTGCCTGGGGTTTTGCCATGACATCACCCAACCCTAAGGACACCCACCTACCTTTTTATTTATCAGGGTCTTTCCAGCCTGCAGACCCAACACAGATTTATTTGGGAAAGCTGTTCAAACCATAAAATAATGTTAAAAAAAATTATTCTTTATATAATAAAAGCCAAATTCTGCTTCCAGGAAGGGCTATGCAATATGAGCGAAGCGTGCATGGGAGCACAGCACGGTGTGTGGCCTTTGCAGTGTAAAATGCATATTCAGGTGACAACCAGTAGAGAATAAATTTTCAGGGCTGTTTTTCCAGGTGTTGACCAGCCTGGCACCAGTGAGCAAGAATTTGGCATTGGGTTGGTTTTGGCTAACCATATCTGTGGTCACCCAGGGATGGGATGTCCTGATCATACAGTTGTTGAGCTGTCACTGAGAAAAACAAAGCTCCCAGGTGAGGGTCAGAGAATACTCGAAGAGATGAATATTTCTACTTTATCAGCTAATATTTGCATGTCACTGGGTTACAGTTTGCTTATTGTTGGATTAAATTAATTTTTGCTGTTAAAGCAGGTAAGGCTAGGAAGAAGGCACCATAGGATGCTGATGGGATTGTCTTCAAAGCACTTACATTAGGTCAGTTTTGACTTGTGGAGATATTTATGTTGATAACTAACTGCTGGGCTTCTCAATCTGCAGCTAATTTAGCTTTTTTGGAGAAGGAAGAGTTCAACATCACAGCTGGAAGAAACCAGTGAAGTTGGGCTAAAGCCTCAGCTGTATGCTGGCCATCTCCAGTCACTCTGAGCTTGTCTTTCAAATTCTTTTTACTCCATGGGAAGTAATTTACTCTCTCAAATACCAATTAACAACCCTAGTGCAATCTCACTGGCTGGTACAGACAAGCAATCAATGAAAGTTTGTTATTCTGTTCATTATTACTTAAGTTAGCATAAACAAATTTGCCAATAATAAAAAATTCTGCAGAAGAGAGCATCATTGCACTAATAATTTCAATGCTCTGAGCATTTGGGGGCTCCTAATGTCCAAAAACTAACTACTGTAATCTGAACCATGAAAAACACAATGTCTCCAGTGTCCTTATCTTCTTAAATTTGAGTTTTAAAATAAAATGCTGGAAATCCCTTGCAGAGGAAGGGCGATTCAATCCTCATGTGCCTGCTGATTGCACTGAGAGGACATGAGGTCTTCACAATCCAGACACGCCATGCATGGGAGAGGATTTAATATTCCTGTTTTCACATCAAGAGCTGAGCTCTGGGCTCTCCAGTGTGTTTTTTGTATCAAGAGCTGTGGGTTTCATCCCCTCTGTGTCCTTGGGGTCCCCTTGTCTTGTCAAGGAGACATGCAGAGAGGGTGGCCCAAGAGCGATGCTGCTCTCCAGCTCTGGCTCCACGCCCCATTGGCTGTGTTTCAGCACATGGACTTACAACCCTATAAGTAACAACATCTATAAACCCCTGGCCTAACTTATCCAATTCACTAAGCTCTATTATTTCTATTTGGACAGATTAATAAGCAGGTGGATGTCCAGAGAGACCTACCAACCCTCCTTGTATCTCCTCAACTATCCCAATCCCAGCTCTGGAACCAAATACTGTGTTTTTCAGAGCCTGCAACATCCAGGTGATGCTATCAGGGATCCCAGGCTGATCCCAGGCAGGTTGGGACACCTAAGGGTGCCCAGGGTGTGCGATTTCCTCTTGCCTTTCCCTGGGATGTGAGAGGTGACAGCTCTTCCCCCTTCCTGGACCTGGAGAGGGCAGCAGAGAAAAGCGGAGCATCCTTGGCTGACAGCGCCTGGATGGAGCAGGAGCAGCTGCATTTCAGTATCCAAACACACTTCTCTGTGAGGAGGGTAATTTAGAGCAATTACACCGATTATTATTGCTTTTCTAATTAGTGCTTTTCCTACAGAATTAGCTGAGTGTTTATTAGGAACCGCTTGTTGCCAATAGCTTAACTGCTTCAGTACCAGTTTTTATCAAACATTAGAGGGGCTTAATTTTTTTTTCTATTTTTTTTTTCCTGTGTGTAACTGGTTTTGTTATCTGGTTTCACATAAAAGCCCCAATTAAATATTCATTTTGCTTTGTTACATATGGTATTAAAGTTTCATGAGCTGTATGTTCTCCTTGAAATTTGGAGGAGGGAAGAGAAGGGCGAAGTAACCAGCACTCTCTTAAATTAAGGCAGGGATGCACTCATGTGTGTTTGCTTTAGTGACAGGGAGGGAACTGGAAAACAAAAAATTAAAATAAAAAAAAATAAAAATAAAGAAAAAAAAAACAACATAAAAAGCCTTTTCTCATGTACTTGTAGAGATCCAGCCTTAAACCAAGGCAGGTGGAATTTTGGTCCCTTCCCTCTTGCTTGGTGGCATGAGGCTGTGGCATCAAGGCTGATCCCAGGATAAAAAGGTTTCCTTGGGAGCTCAGAAGATAAGTTTCACTCTCAGCCCTTTTTTTCAGCTTTATAAATGCTTTTGAGCAAGTTTTGTGGGCCCATAACCCGTGAAATGCTTCCTCGGTGCTGTCAAGGTGTAAACTTGTGTTCCTGGGAAGGGGTTAGTTACCTTTTAGTGATACTGGTGGAAAGTGTTGGGATCAATGGCAGCTTGATTAAAGGATTAAAAAAAATTATTAATACATTTAAAAAAAAATAGCAACAAAATTAGCAACAATTAAGTCTTTACCCTCTTCTCTGGCTTGCATTTACCTTCCACGGTGCATGAAATTTTAATTTACCAGCAGTTGATTTCTACCCTGCAGATGTAGGACTGGCTTACCTGCTGCCATCCCTGTCCATAAGGGTTTGGGTTTTTTTTACCTGGGATAAGCTGACCTGCAGTGAGAACAGGGATTTGGGGTTTGCACTGAGGACAAAATCCAGCAAAACAAGTGGTTGTGTTCCCCTGGGTTTTCCTGGAATCCCAGAAATCAGAGGAGGGCAACTGCCAGAGAGGCTGAAGATACTCCATCTCCCCCCCAGATTCACCCTGGAGACACCCAGAATTTATTTCATAGAGGCAGAGAAAAAATTTTACACAGAAAGAACAAGTTTCTAAAAATCACATTTTACTGCAAAGCAAAAAGGGATTAAAAATTCAAAATTCTGACTTTTTAAAATTTTTTAAGCCAGGAAATTTAAGTTATAACAGCAAAGACAAAACTACATTTGAAGCAAATGTCTTCCAACATATCGTATAAAAATCCATTTAAATACTTTCCCTGAAAATACAACTTTTGCTTAAGACACCTTAGATGTTTGGTGGGTTTTTTTGTCAAGGGGAAAATATGTTTTTGGTTATTTTTTTGATCAATTCTTTTTGGTCAATTCTCACATAATACCGTGCCTTTGACAAAAATCAAGCATGCTCTCCTTTATCCACAGAAAACAGCAATGCTTCTCACCTGTATTTGAAATTAAAAAGGGAAATAAAATTTTTAAAATTAAGAGAAAGAATTATTTTCAATCATTTTTCCCCTTCCCTTGTTTTCAGAGGGCATATGGGGGTGGTGGAACACAAAAAGCTAGGAAAGAACTGTCACCTTTTTCCTCCCCTTCTTCTCAAAACTAGAGAAAATAATCCAGTTATTTTCAAAAAGCTCACAGTAAGAATATTTCTGAGGACTTTTAGTAGTAATATATTGGGCTTTACTACAGGACACAGAGAAATTTCCATGTCCCGTCAGCTGCAGCAGGTGATGGGGTGAGCATGTGGGGCTCCAGCTCTCTAGTAGAGGGATAGAAATTATTATCCATAATAAAAAAGTTTCTAACTAGCAGCTTTTCTGCCACTTCTGGGTGGCACCGTTGTGCCTGGTTGCCTGCCGTGAGCTCGAAGAGCTGCCTCGAACAAGGGAACACATTTGTGCCTGTTTTAGGGTAAAATAGACTTAAAGTGTTTGTCCAGCACAGATAGGCAAACCAAATGTCCTGTGTCTTTCTAGATGTTTGTATTATGTATGGTTCTGATTTTACATATATA
>NW_010312668.1:0-14356 GCF_000700745.2 Antrostomus carolinensis
GGTCCCTTCCAACCCCTGTGATTCTGTGTGAATCACATTCTTAAGCTGAATTCTAACTCCAAATCACTTAAAACAGTAATTTCTTTCGGTCAGTCCCAGCAAGATGATCAGTGTTTGCTTTCTCTTCTTATCAGGTATGTTAAATGAATAATTTAAATAATTTATTTACCTGTTTCATTAAATCACTGGGACTTCCAACTAATCCCATTCAGTTTTCTACTGAATTTATGGTTTTTCTGGTAGAGCTCAAGATAGACATGGCACTTCAGGACACGGTTTAGCGGACATGGTGGTGTTGGGTTGACAGTTGGACTTGATGATCTTGGAGGTCTTTTCTAACCTTAATGATTCTGTGATTCTATGAAGTGAGATTAAGCAGCTATGTGGAGTCTAGTTCCTCAGTACAGGAAGAATTATAGCTGTTGGATTCTGCCACACAAGAATCAACTCTCTTGGGGTGAACAGCTTGATGAGCTCAATTTGTATTATTGTTTTCAAGAAAGACTGACAGGATCTGTCTGTATCATTGTGGGGAAAAAAAAAAACCAACCAGGAGAGAGTCTGTGCCCAAGAAGTCCCCCAAGCTTTGATTTAACTGGAAGAGCAAGCATGGAAATTGCTCCAAGGAAGAGTTTTACTACTCCTGCTGTTTAGTTACAGAATATTTATCCCGTTGTATTGTTAATCAAAAGGTTCTCATGAAGGTAGAGCTGAGCTAAGGAGGTTGCTAATTGTGCTCCTCTGACGTGTTAGTACAGCTGATGTCAGAACCCAGGGCTGTCTGGGCCACCAGGCTGGAGGATCCAAAGGACTTTCCTGGCTGCCAAAGTTTGTTCTGTCAAGAAGGGAGAATTCTGCACCATCTCGGACTGTCTTAGTTCTTGTGGTTGCTTCTCCGTGACTGTTGTCAAGGCGGCTTTGATTGCTCCCTGGGATTTTCTGTTACTGAGTGATTGACACTCTTCTAATAAAATACACACTGTAAAACCGCTGCCACTGCGCGGCTGAAGCAGCAGCTGTTTGTGGTTGCAGATCATGCCTGGCTGCTTCTGTTCCTCCCCCGTGTGCCTTCATTAGACGTGGTTCCCCTCTCACTTTGCTCTGTTCTGTAGCAGTAGGATGCCGTGGTCTTCCAGAGCATCAGGAATTTGCCTTGGATCTTCAGCTTCTGCTTTTTGAAAACAGAAATGTTCTCACTTCATCACGGTTCTGGATCCCTCTGTCTTCTCATGTCTGCACCTCTTGCAGGTTGGTGGCTGTGATCTGCTGGATTAGGAAGAACCGTGGAGTGGTGCCACATTTTTCTGTTGATTGATATTCCCACAAAGCATGGATTATGGACGAGGAGATTGACATGAGCAAGCAGTGTGTGACTGCAGCCTGGAGGCCAACTGTGTCCTGCAAGGGATATTGCCATGGATCAGCTCCATGGGCATTTGGCTCTGCCAAGGGGCTGTTCCATCTCCTGTCCCCCATGGGCAGGAGATTCATGAGGGGCTCTTCCTCTCTTGCTCTCAATGACAAAGAGCAATGGCACTGGGTACTGCTCATTTGCATACTTTATTACTATTATTGTCATTATTATGTTAAGTTTTCTTTTATATCAATGATGTAATGGTTGTTGTCTCACCCTAGGAGTCTCCTTCCCTTTGCCCCCCAATTCTGTCCCCTATCCTCTGGGTGGGGGCAGTGAGTGAGTGGCTGGGTTTGGCTGCCAGCCCAGTGCCAGCCCAGTGCCACCAGCATGATTTCCAAAGACATATTAAAGCCCTGGAAAACATTTCATTCTTTCCTTATGGTTGGACTGGATGATCTTACTATAATTCTAGGAATGGTTTCTGTTTCACAAGATAACTTTGTATAATATTTTCTTACTGTTTTTTATAATATCCTCTTTTTGCTTGAAGAAAAATAGTAGTTGACTAGGGGGAAAAAAATCACCAGCTGTGGAAATGACGTTTAAAGACACACAGGTGAGCACTAATACCTGTAGAGCTAATAGGGACATATGGGGGAAAAAAATAAGCACAGCACCTGATTCTAGTTACCTAATTTAGGTTAGGAGGCTTGTTAGGCTTATTTAGGGGAGTGGGGGAGAGTCAGAGCTGTGCCCCTAAACCACGGGATGCTCTAGATCATCCTCTGGCAAAGCCTCCTTCCTTCGCTTCTTATAAAGTGAGCTCTGGGAAATGCCCTATCCTGGGTGATTCTGCTCATGCGAGTACATCCCTGCTGGGTGTGTTTGGAGGTGAAAGAGGAAACGCTCAGGAGGATTATAACAGTTATTAGAGAAGAAAAGTCTCCACTTCTTGGTTGCTGACTGTGTGCAAGCGTATAATCACTTTTGCTGATGCTTGTACATAAGGGAGATTCTGAGACACGAGGAATTTGATGCATGTGCTTTGTCTTGCTACAGTAAATTACAGCTTTTCCTTGCCCAGGAGCTGAACTACAGCTCTGCTTCTGTTTTACAGCTGAACTATAGCTCCTCTGCTGTGTTATGTTGCCTTAATTGCACCATCTATTGTGACATTTTTGGTGCTTTTTATTTTTATCTTTTACTGCGGATGCTCTAAGCCAAGGAAATGATGCTACAGCACTTGGGAAACTCATCAGGCTGAGCTCAGCTCAGCAGTTCCTCGGTGAACACTATGAAAGATGAGCTGTGAATGTCAAACTTGTAGGACCTTGGAACAAAGCAATCGGCAGGAATGGCTTGGAAATCTGCTGCACAGAAGCACCTAAAGGTAGGGGAGGTTCTGATGATGAGTTACTGAATGTGGTGAGCTCCTGGGCATGTGGTGTCCAGATCTTGGGATTTGTGGTGACCATTAGCCTGCCCTTTAGAATTAGGGGAAAACCCTAAAGAAGGGAAACCTGTAACCCATGGGGGGAGTGTGCTACAAAGCTGGATATCAATTTCTGTTCTCCTTGAGAACTTAGAAGCACTGTATAGTTCAGGTTAGAAGGGAGCTTAGGAGGTTTTTTGGTCAACCTGCTGTTCAAAGCAAGGTCACAGAATCCCAGAATTGCCTCAAGGTTGGAAAAGCCCTTTAAGATCATCGAGTCCAATCATGAACCCAACACTGACAAGTCCCCGACTAACCCATGTCCCTCAGCACTGTGTCTACATGACTCTGAAATCCCTCCAGGGATGGGGACTCCACCACTGCCCTGGGCAACCCCTTCCAATGCCTCAGAACCCTTGCAGCAAAGAAATTCTTCCTCACATCCCATCTCAACTGCCCTGGCCACAACTGGAGCCCATTTCCTCTTGTCCTGTCCCTTGGTCCTTGGTTGAACAGACCCACCCCCACCTCTCTCCACCCTCCTTGCAGGTCAGCTCAGAGATCAGAGAAGATTGCTCAGGATTTTATCCAGCCAGTCTTGCTGCTCTTTATGTAGAATGGGGAGAGGGAACTCAGGGTTAGGAGTGCAGGATGGCTTGGCTGGGCTACGTGGGCAGAGATGATGAGGTGGGCAGGTGTTTGACTTACTCAAAATGTGATAATGGCAACAGTCTTGTATGAAATGGCTCCACTTCAGAGAGAGGATAATTAGACTTTGCATTTGAAAGGAAATGAGCAGCCAAAGCAATAAACGTTTGGCATCAGTCACACTACCCTGCAATTTTGAACTCTGGAAACTCCAGCTTGCTTGAAGTAGTGTTGACTTCAATGGTAAGGGTGTGTCACTGCCTCAGAGCAGCCCAAAAGCTGGAGTGTGAACTCTAGGGTTGTCTGTTATCATGAACGCTGGAGCTGTGTGTGTGTGTAGGTATAAAAGGGGAACCTCCATGAGAAATCAGTGTCTGCTTGGATTGCAGAGTGTCAGCAGGTGTCTGGTAGGTTCTGCTTGCTGAGGGAAGCAGGTGGCTCATTATTTGCATGAGAAGAAGGAGCACCCCGCTGGCAAAGGGTCTAAACGTGGGAGAATCAGATGAATGGAGGGCTCTCTGGAAATTTCAAGGAGATAGGTTGTGACATCCATGTTCTTAGCCTGGTCCAAGATGACAAAGTATATTGGTGCAGGAGAAAAGGCTAGACAGGGGAATACTGGCTTTTGAAGGTTGAGAAAGGCACCTGCAGTCATTTACTTTGTGATACTCCAGGGGAAAGTAGAGACACATTCCTGACCTTGAAACTATTTCCTCAACCCTAGTCTAGAGGTACGCAGCTGGCACAATGCTGCCTTCCAGTCTCGAGCTTTGCTGTCAAACTTTAGCTTTTTTTGCAATGATCCAGCCATGAAAGGTATTGTCTTTTGCTGGAGACACTGGCCAGCCAGATAGGAGACACCAGGCCATGGGAAGGTCTAGATAAAAATGGGGCAGTGAGGAAGAGGGGGCACACAGGTATGCACAAGTTTAGGGAGAAGATAGAGGTATTGATACAGTTACAGAGCCCATGTTTGTGCCTTCACAGCAATTTAGAACACGTTTATAACTCTCTCCTAGATTCCTACTGTCACTTGTGGGGGAAATGCTCTTCCTCTGTGTCCTGCTGGGCCAGAGCTGGTTCTGTTCAGCAGCTGGAACAGCGCTGGGGTTTGGGTTCAGCTGGGATTTGGTAGGAGATGAAGGTTGGTAACATACTAATGTTTCCAATTGTCTCTGGAAGTTGAAGGACTTTGTGTTTTGCTAATCTGCAGGTGCTGAGATCTCGGGGGGAGTGAGGAATATTGCCATGGATCAGCTCCATGGGCATTGGGCTCTGCCAAGGGGCTGTTCCATCTCCTGTCCCCCATGGGCAGGAGATCCATGAGGGGCTCTTCCTCTCTTGCTCTCTCTGGCTTTGGCTCGGGCTCTGGCTCTCCCGGGATTGCGGTTTCAGGTCGGGATTGTCGCTCCTGTGGGATTGTGATCTGGGAATGGGCCAGGCTTGGTCGGTGGGTGGCAATGGCACTGGGTAGCACTTATTTCCAGATTTTATTACTATTATTATTTTAATTATTATTTGAATATCATTATTATGTTAAGTTTTCTTTTATGTCAATGATGTAATTGTTGTTATCTCCCCCTAGGAGTCTCCTTCCCCTTGTCCCCCAATTCTCTCCCCTGTCCCCTGGGTGGGGGCAGTGAGCGAACGGCTGGTTTTGGCTGCTGGCCCAGTGAAACCAGGACACTCTGGTACCAAATCCAGGCCACTACCACAGAGCTGAAGTGGGCCATGTTCATCTACAGCTCTGCCATGGAACACCCAAGCTCAGCCATTCCTCTGGTGACTCCTCTTCATCTTGGTGTTCTTCCTGCAGCTTCTCCTCCAGAGGACGTGCATGGGGGGGCTTCATGGTCCACTAGAACCCAGAGATTTTCACATCAGCAGATAACTCTGAATGTGCCCAGCCAGTGTAATTTTTCCCATTTCCTTGCAGAAAGCTGCTATTACTGAAATAACTGTCCACCAAGCTGAGCACAGTGGGGAGCTCTCAGGAAGATGATTCTCCTGAAAATGGCTGTTAAGCCAAGGCAGGTCGTACCTCTGCTGGTACCATCCCAGCACATGAACTGACAGAGGCGTGAAACCCAAATCCTTAAAATCCTGATTGAACTGACAGAGCTGAGCTTCTGTGTGCTCTTGATTACAATACGTGATTGCCTAGAACTGCCTGCCGTAGCTAAAAATATCTGATGTATTCAAACTATCGACACATCCAGCATATAATGCTGGATGCCACCCACTGGCTTAAAACATTTTTTCACCACGTGCCTGACTTGCTCCAGGAGCCAGAAGGTGGGAAGAGAGACAGTCGGGGTGACATTGAAAGGAAGAGGCTTCCTTACGACTGTTCTAACTTGTTGGATCAATTTGTGGTTCAGAGTTTTGTAGTACTAAATGCTCTTTGTGATGTTCAGATGATGTGGTGGGAGTGTTGATCTGCTGGAGGGTGGGGAGGCTCTGCAGAGGGATCTGGCCAGACTGGATCCATGGGCTGAGGTCAATGGCAGGAGGTTCAATAAGGCCAAGTGCCGGGTCCTGCACTTGGGTCACAACAACCCCCGGCAGCGCTTCAGGCTTGGGGAAGAGTGGGGGGAGAGCTGCTGGGCAGAGAGGGACCTGGGGGGGTTGGTGGACAGCGGCTGAACATGAGTCAGCAGAGTGCCCAGGTGGCCAAGAAGGCCAAGGGCATCCTGGCCTGGATCAGCACCAGTGTGGCCAGGAGGAGCAGGGGAGTTCTCTTCCCCCTGCACTGGGAATCACTGGGGAGGCTGCAGCTGGAGAGTTGGGTTCCGTGGTTGACTCCAAGAAGGACATGGAGGTGCTGGAGCGTGTCCAGAGAAGGGCAACGGAGCTGGGGAAGGGTCTGGAGCACAAGTGTGCTGAGTTCCCTTGTGGCTGAGGGAACTGGGGGTGTTGAGCCTGGAGAAAAGGAGGCTGAGGGGAGACCTTGTGGCTCTGTGCAAGTCCCTTGGAGGAGGGTGGAGAGAGGTGGGGGTGGGTCTGTTCAACCAAGGACCAAGGGACAGGACAAGAGGAAATGGGCTCCAGTTGCACCAGGCGAGGTTTAGGTTGGATGTGAGGAGAAACTCCTTCACCCAAAGGTCAGTCAGGCATTGGAACAAGCTGCCCAGGGAGGTGGTGGAGTCACCTCCCCTGGTGGGATTTAACAGACGGGCAGACCAGGTGCTGAGGGACATGGATTAGAGGTGGAGTTGTTAGTGCTTGGTTTATGGTTGGACTCGATGATCTTAAAGGTCTTTTCCTACCAGTATGATTCTGTGATTCTAAGTTTTGTGGTTTAGATTGGTGCAATCTCTGATGGTGTTGGAAAACTGCTTCGAGTCCAGCATCTCTTAGGAAAGCTGACAGCAAAAGACATTTCTATAGGTTTTATGACATACTTCTGACACTGTGGTTTGGTGTACAGCAACCTTCGGGTCCATGAGAAGATCATATTTGACTCAACTGTACCATTCAATGGGTGTCTAACATTATAGAGATTTCACATTTTTAGAATAAAGAGATTTCTTTTTTACTTTGTTGACATGTTCTTGGGTTCCTTCTGGCAGCACACATGTGCCAGTCATGCTCAAGGAGGAAGAAATCTCAACACCCACTATCACCCTGACTCCATAAGCCAACTGAGCATCCAAGGAAGGAGTATTTGAGAGGGGGAGATCCTAGGTCTCTCTACACATGATTTCTGATGCTGTAACCTCTGTCAAGCATCCCTTTTGGCAGTTTTGAAAGCTCTTGTTAGCATTCTAGGGCACTTTTTCCTTCTGTTCCTGCCTGTATCTCACATTTGTCCCAGTTTGTTTGTTTCAGGGAATGACAGGACACTTATTGAGAGCAGCAAACCTTGACTGCAAGATTCACAAAGTTGCTTTGCTTGATGTGCAAGAGCTTTACTGCTCTGTATGTTGTTCCCTTCACTTGAAGGAAGGATGTGAAGTTTCATCCACAACAATCTTGCTTTTACTATAAGGACTTGCCCTGAGGGTTATTGTTACCACGGGACACTTCTACATTATATATTAGAATTCATGGAGATTCTGGGAATCTCTGCTTCATCCCTCCCACATGTTCAAATAGAATCCCAGAATCCCAGACTGGTTTGGGTTGGAAGGGACCTTAAAGCTCATCCAGTTCCAGTTTTTCATCCTGTGATCTTCAAGAATGATGTACGTGTAATTTTTAAATTTTTTTAATAGGAGCATGTTAGGGAGATCAGGTCAGGCAGAGCTCATCAAGATGATTCTCATTCTGTATGTCACCAATTTGTCAATTGTCATTTCCAGAAGGCTAAAGTTTTGGTTCGGTTTGATTGCCTGAGGTGACAGGCATAGGCTTAGCTGCCCTCTTCTTTGCAGTATTTAAAGCTTAATCGATGCTGGTTGCTAAAAGACACCAGATACCATCAGACATCAGAATGTTTAAATCCAGGTAAGAAATGATTCTATCAGATCAGCATATTCTGCCAGGTGGGAGAGAGCTTAATTAGAGCAGCTCGATGCCTTTTATATTCCTGTTATAAAATACTACTTTTCTCACCTGATTATTCATTTGATTTGAGAGAGAGACATGGAACACCACCAAGGTTATATCCCTGTTATAAAATACTACTTTTCTCGCCTGATTATTCATATGGAGATTTGAGAGAGAGACATGGAACACCACCAAGTGCTCTGTGAACTATCTCAACATACTCGCCTCCTAGTTCCCCTGGTCTCTGGTGTGACTATCCCCCAGGGAAACATTCCATGTGCTTTTTCTTCCCTGTAAAGCAGGAAGTTGCCAGTTTTGCGTTAGCAAAGGAATAAGAGTTTGATGGAGCCCTCTCTGTGCTCTCCTGGGCTATAAGGCTATGCAGGAGATTTACCAACAGCTTCTGCTGCCCAACAGCATCCCCCCTCTAAGACCATGTGGTAGATGTTCTGGGTTTGGAGCACATGTCTAGGTAATGTGTCTCTGTGACTGATTAAAGAGGCAATGGAGCAGCTGTGGCAGTGTGTGTTTCATCCTAATGAGCAAGGGCAAGACCCTGACCTACCTAATCTCATTGTCCGTGCTTTGAGCAGGATGTTGGTCTGCAGAGGTCCCTTTCAGTTCAAATTACTCCATGAGGATATGCCCTTCTGAGGCCCCAGCTGGAGTTTTGTGTCCAGCCCTGGAGCCCCCAGCACAAGGAAGATGTGGAGCTGTTGGAGCGGGTCCAGAGGAGAGCCAGGAAGATGATCAGAGGGCTGGAGCACCTCTCTGCTGAGGAAAGGTTGAGGGAGCTGGGCTTGTTGAGCTTGGAGAAGAGAAGGCTCCGGGGAGACCTCAAGGAAGACTGCAGCCTTCCAGTGCCTGAAGGGAGCTTAGAAACAGGAGGGAGAGAGACTTTGTCCATGGGCAGAGAGTGACAGGACAAGGGGAGATGGTTTGAAACTGAGAGAGGGGAGATTTAGGTGAGATGTGAGGAGGGAGTTTTCACCCAGAGAGTGATGAGACAAAGCTGCCTGAGCATACAGCCAGAATCAAGGGTGGTTTATACAACCGGTGCTGGAGCCATCGCTGCTGCAGCTGCTCTTGGGCAAAGCTTTGCCTCCAAGTGCTGCCTTCATTTCTCCTGATAAGCCTGGAAGCACTCAGAGATACGGTTTCTGGGACTGCACCGTGGCCAACTGTGTTGTCTGAACACTCCAGTCCGTGGCAGTCCTGCTGTGCCTCTGCATCCCACGCTCGGTTCCTTGCCTGTCCCCATGGATGTGGCTGGATGACCTCCTGCCTTCCCGCAGCATCCGCACCAAGCAGGAATCCCTGCAGCCAGGAAGAGCCCTTTTGGGCAGCTCTGGTGCTTTGTAAAAGGCTCAGGAATGTCCAGATTGAAAAGCCTGAGGTTACCTGGCACCCCACCTGGTGATCCATCGCTCTCTGCTGCGGGTAGGTCGTTCTCTGCGTTTCTTATGGGGTTTCTGGTTGCACAATCCAGTACCAATTTATTCTGTGGGCAGTCCTGCATCTTCACTGGAATGCAGATTTCACATGCCCCTTCCTACTGCTTCCAAACAAGATAAATCACCCACGACTTAAACCTTTATTTTCTACAAATTGTCTTTTCCAGTGCTGCGTGCCATGAAACCTCCATGGAAAGAGGCAGGAACTAAAAGCACAGGAGTTGCTTTGAGTTATCCATAAACCACGTCTGAGCCCAAATAGCGACATTTATAGAGGCAGGTGGCTTGTTGAACAGTACGCTCAACTGCAAACCATGATCCTAACTGTCAGTCTGGGAATGCTATCAATCCCATCTTAAAAAGTCCTCAGATTGTTTTATCTTTCAACATGCTAACCCAAAGCTCTGCACATGAGAGAAGAATAAACAGTGTGGGTGGCATAATTGTTACTTTTTTATATCCCAAACATGCGCTTTGAGCAATCAAGACCTCATAAATTTTCCCTCAATGCTTGTCAGCATTGCTTTGGTTTCCAGCCAGGGGCTTGGAACTCTGTTGGCCCTTCTCCAGAGTTATCATCTTGCCTGCACTGGTGTCTGCAGTTTTGGGGATCTAGTACAAATTCTTCTGAGGAAGAAGCACAGCTTCTATCAGTGAAAGACAGAACTTGACAGGTAGGAATAATCTAATCACGCTCTCCTTTGTACTCCCATTCCTACCTCCAGCTGGGGCTGTCCTACAGTTCCATCCTTTCAGCTTTAGCCTTTTGCAGCCCCTGCTCCTCCCATGTTCGTTTCCTCGACAGGTTTCCCACCTGACTGGCATTTTGAAAGCCCTGCTCACCTCCTCAAGGATCTGTGTGAACAGTGTCGCTGGGTTTTGAGATGATTCACTTCAGCTGCCTGCTCTGATAAGGCTCTGTAAAGCCAAAGGCTGCTGGAGACAGGGTGCTGCAGGGCTTGTAGGGTGCAAGAGCAACCTTGGGGGAAAAGGTTTAAAATTTATTTTGATTTCGTGTGAGTTTCTTGTTTGTTTTGACATTTATTTTTTTTTCAATTTTTAAAATTTTTATTTATTTACTTAATTATTTTAGCCTCCCTGATATTGCCCAGTAGTCAAAGCCTTTGGATTAGTGTCTTCTGTAGGTTGGCGTCTCCTAGGTCCTGTTGCTGGCCGTTCTCCTCCTAGTCAGATGCAGCTTGGCCTGGGGAGGTTTCTACTTGCAGCACAGCAAGCACTCTTCCTTGGGTTTATGGAAAATAATTTTCCCTTACTGGAACAGGCTGCCCAGGGAGGTGATGGAGTCCCCATCCCTGGAGGGATTTAAAAGACAGGTAGACGAGGGGCTCCGAGATCTGGTTTAGTAGTGGACAGGTACGGTTGGGTTCAATGATCTCAAAGGTCTTTTCCAACCAAACGATTCTATGATTAAACTAAACAAATGTGACACTTTATTTGGGATGTCTCTGATGACAGAGAAGTAGGGGTTGAAATTTGGGGTTGTTTGCACAGCCTTAGAGACTCATTCTGAAATCTTTTTTTCCTCCTTCTGTTGAAAGCAGAATTCACCTTGACAAGTTGAACCCTTAATTGTAGCAGACCCACCACAGGGATGAATGTCCTCTTTATAGAGGAAGAAAAATTACAGGAAGAATTAAGCAGTGCTGCAGCTTTTCAGTGTGGTAAATTTAAGGTACTCCATTTACACCATTATAACTCTTCAAAATGATCTAATAAAACCACCTCTGAAGCCCAAACTTTGCTTACTTCTTGAGTGCAAAGATTAACCTTTTGTGAAATCTTTGTGTTAAACCTAGCTGCAATTTGGCAGGAGTTTAGGGAGGAGAGAAGGAAATGGTCTGGAATGATGACCATGATTTAAGAAGCTGATTTTGAGCAAAGCAGTCTCATTCTTTTATTTCTATTTATCTAGCCTGCCTTGCGGAGAGCATTTTTTGACCATCAAAATACATTTATTTAGATTTTTATGTGACTAAGACCTTGTCAGCCAGTTCCTGGCTTGTAACTGCTTGATTCTGCAACCTTAATAGTCTCTGACCATGGGTTTGTATATGACTTCCTACGCTTGGTCTTAGGAGCAAATTTTAAAAAGCAGCTTTCCCACCATATGGAACCATATGTCCCCTCAGAGGGGACAGCAAATGGCTGAGCTATGTAGACTGAGATTTAGCAGAGACCTCCACTTGAGTTCAGAGTGTGCAGCAAGAGCGCCGAGGAGCTATTTGCTCTGGCAAGGTGGTCTACAGTCCATGACTGTCAGTGGCTGCGGTAAGTGGTCAGCAGCTGGTCTGCAAGAGTTGTGTTAAACATCAGAATAAAGGTAAGTTAAAGGTGAAAGGTCCTGTTTGAGAATCATAAGGTGTGCTGTGGGTTTACTCTGATCCGCTGGGCTCCAGGGTTTGGGAACTGGTGGTCTGTATGGCCAACTGCTAGGAGAAGGTGGGCCACCTTCTTTGCTAGGGAGTTCTTCAGATGCTTGAAGAACTTGGGCTATGATTCAGGTTGCTGTGGAAGAGTGTGTCCTCAGACATACCTCCTGTCTCAGCTCCTGTCTCTCGCTCTGTTGCTTGTGAAAGTGCTCACTTCTACCTGCACAACCTGGGTGTTGTCACCAAGAAAGAGCTGACAGAAGAGGTGCCATCTGCAGGTGCTGCTGTTCTGCCACGGTGATCCCCGGCAGCAGAGGATAACAGAGCAGCCTTGCTTGGTCCTTGGGCCCTGCTTTAAATTGGTGGTGGGCTGTTGGACCTTTTAACTCCAGGGGTCTGGTCCACCCTAAATTTTTCTGTTTCTGGGTTGTCTGAAGACTGCTCGTGCACCGAGAGAAGCGCATTGTTCTGCAGTATTTGCTGTGTTTTCTTAGGGCTCAGCAGCTGAAGTGAGTGTAGCCCTGCCTAAGCAAAGGCACTCAGGGATTTTTTGGCAGTGCTAGCCAGGCCATTGCCAGTACCTGTTTATTAAAACCAAACCCCACAACCCTCACTTAGGTTAGCTTCCTCATTCCCCCTTTCTGACCTTCTCTAGAGTTTGCTGCTTGGCCATATTGACCAACTGCTACCTCTGTGTCCCCTGAACTCAGCCAGAGGCTGCTCGCTGAAGCCTGTGGAGCAAACACAATGTGGTTGTGTAGCAGAACATTTGTGGTGTTGATCAGCTCCTTGTAAACAATTTTATCAACATCCACCATGGGTTTGCTGTGTGCCTCGTGCGAGCGCAGATTTCTCCTGGTGAGATGGAGTTGTGTTCCGGTGCAAGCAGACGTGGGTAACCCAGGGCTTGCTGCAGAGTCAGCAGCTGAGTGTGACTTGCTGGCTTTGCACATGCCTCTCTTGGATTGCAGACAGATTTCCAAGGCAGCAGCACAACCTCTTTTGGGCTACAACATCCTACTTCCTTTCAATGTTTTGAAGCCTTGCTTCAAAGGTTCAAGAGCTTCTAAGTAAGGTAGTCAGAGCCTTTCTTAACATTGGTGAAACACTGTGGTTTTCCCCTCAAATTCATCCTCAAAATGTCTGGACTGATTTTCTTTACTGTGAGGGTGTTGGAACACTGGAATAAGCTGAGAGATTGTGGAGTTTCCATCTCTGGAGATGTTCAAACCCACCTGGACACCTTCCTGTGCAACCTGCTGTAGGGAACCTGCTTTGGCAGGGGGGTTGGACTGGATGATCTCCTGAGGTCCCTTCCAACCCCACCAGTCTGGGATTCTGTGATTTTGCTGGAACTATCTGAAAATATTTAGCCTGAGGCAAACATATTAGAGGGAAAATTTCTGCCTGAACATTGGATGTTTGGCATTTGCAAGCAACTGAAATCAGGGTCTTGTAAAAGGGAGAAGGAAACAAATTCAGCTGTTGTCATCTGTGCCAGGTGTCTGCCTAGACTAATGTTCCTGGGTGGATACACAAGTAGGATGTGCAAGTTCATAATATATCCTTTCTCTTTAGGAACCAGCTTTATTCTGGTAAAACTCATTAAAATCCATGGAATTACAAGATCATAAATATAATATAACACTGGAAAATCAAACCCTATAGGATGTGCTCTGTGTGTGGTATCAGTCTATTTGCAGTGTGTATATATATATATCTATATAAATAAGATTTGTAGTGAAATGAGAAAAACAAGCTGCTTGTACATCATCTAGGAATGAGCTCTATGTTGTGCTTAATATTTTCCAGAGACAAACGTGGTGACAGACTTATCAGAAACACTGCCTGAAACGAAGCTGTTGATCCAAACGTCCTCATCATCCTTTATCCTAAAGCCAAAGCAAAAAACAAGACATCCCAGTGGATGTGGGCCATGGTAACATGACTTTTTATCATTATTATTGTTATTATTGTCTTCAGATGTTGGTTGTGTTTACAATTACAGTACTGGCAGACAGACTCTGTTAGAACTGCCAAAGCTGATCATCTAGCCCCAAATCTGATCATATTACTGAGAACACAGTCTGGGATTTTACAGGGGCAGGAGACAAATTGACTCTTTCTTCCTCGCCAGTTCATCTTGCTGTATCTGTTTCAGAGCGAAGCACAACATCTATTTTATTGAGCCTCCACCACTTGATTTGGATCCTTCTGAGTGGCTCTTGAGCAGAGACCAAGCAAAATCAGTGCATTTGTGCTAGCAGAGGAGCAACACACGTGTGGCCTTGAGGTAAGTGAGCTCACGTTCAATGCGCATGAAAGATAAACAAGGCTTGCTTGCCCATTCTGGCGCTCTCTTTTGTAACAAAAGGAACTGTGGAGGAGGGGAAATGTCTGACAAGCCAATATATGTCATTTCTCTGTAGTTAGGCTGATTATTTTTTTTTCCCAAAGATAACAAGCCAACAGCACTTGCATGGTGTACGTTGCACCCAAAGGATAAAGTGGACCTAGCAGCTGTCTTTAGCACTTCTTGTGGGGAGTTGTGGGTAAGTAGAATCATAGAATCCCAGACTGGTTT